>NC_079200.1:27942078-28203787 GCF_029499605.1 Hyla sarda
ATGTGTATTTACTTAAGAATATACAAAAGTGAGCTTACAAAGCCTACAGGATTTGACGTGGTCAGGATGTGTAGCAGAAAGAGGCAGCAAGGTAGGGTACACACGCACGGGCTGTTTGTTCAGTACGTCCAGGGCACCTGGAGTTATGGGTTGTTGTACACAGCCCCACATTCTCCAGGGGAGGAACAAAAGGAGCTCAGCGCTCCCAAAACATTTCTCGGAGGCCTAGAAGAAGAATACAGCAGCTGTTCACTGGCTCTGGAAATCGTCGTGCTCCTGTGAAATTGCTAAGACAGCCTGGGCACGTAGGTGATGTTCAGCTTCTCAAAGTAGTCACTGACCTGCGTAGTCATCCATTAGTCACTTAAAGGGTGTATATAGACATACATATGAACATGGCCGCCCCTCCCTTATTTGTAGAAGGAGCTATGATATAGGCCATAAATACCCATAGTAAAAGCTGAATCAGTGCCAAGTAATAAGAAATGGGTGTAGCTTTTTGGAAACTAAAATGCTATTCAGGTGACCTGTAACATTAATAATAAAAAGTACTAAATTATATAACCGTGGAAAACAGAACGTCGTAAGTCACGTCCAAGTGTCAGATCGAGGGCAAATGCCTCCAGTGCTGAGCCAATAGAGAGCATATTCTTGGCCATACACCTTCAATAGCCGTTGGTCAAATTCTTGTTGGACAACGGACATTCCTGCCCACTGTAAGGCAAAAAAGTATTTAGTCAGCCACCAATTGTGCAAGTTCTCCCACTTAAAAAGATGAGAGAGGCTGTAATTTTCATCATAGGTATACCTCAAACTATGAGAGACATAATGAGAAAAAAAATACATAAAAATCACAGCAATCACGCCCCCCTCCCATAGACTTGCATTGAGGGGGCATGGCCATAACAGCGTTTGGAACATTTAGTTTCAAACACTGGCCAGTGGGGTACCCCTTTAATTGGATTCTCTAGAAGAAAGAGACCTTACATTAAGTGGCACTATGGTTATATTTACTCCCCGTATCTCCATTTCCCTTTTTCTGATTGTCATGTGAACAGAAAGACAAAAATGATGGGAAGTGCCGGATCGGTTGCACAATGGATGCCGCTGGCAAAGTTGTTGGCTTCCATCAATAACCTTAACCATAATTTCCTCTTAGTAGAGCTACAAATGTTGAATGGAATCTTTTAGCACTATAAAAGGGTACATTAGAAGATCGTTACGGTGGCCTGATATCGGTTTGAATACTGTTGCAACATCGGAGGCCCAAGACTACCACGATCTGGAGACTCATTTGCCAAAAGTCTGCCTCCAGATGGCGCAAGTCTCAGGCTTCGAAGTTGCCTTTAAATTAAAAGGGGTACTCCGTTGCTCCAAGTTTGGAACAAACCGTTCCGAACGCCCCCCGCCGGTAGCTCGTGACGTCATAGCCCCACCCCTCCTGCCATCACACCACCTCCCCCTCAATGCAAGTCTATGGGAGGGGGCGTGACGGCAGTCACGCCCCCTCCCATAGACTTGCATTGAGGGGGCAGGCATGCCGTCATGAGGGGGCAGAGCTAGGACATTACGAGCTCCCGGCGCCGGCTCCAGTGGTCGGAACAGTTTGTTCCGAATGCTGAGTACCCCTTTAAACATATATCCTGCCATCACGGGAGGTACGCTTGAAGTAGGCATGCATGTCTGATAGAGCCAATAGGGAACCTAACAAAAAAAATTATAATTTCTACCATCAAAACTGTTCATTTCTGGAGGAAATGCTTAATCAGAACATCTAAGACCTGAGCAATTTCCACAGATCTGACTGTTGATCAGATACATGGTCTGGGAACCAGGGGGAACTATGGTGATCAGATCTCCGCAACGGAAATGATCTTTTAAAGTAGAACACTTTCATACCTCATAAAGCACCATAATCATTTATATGGAAATGAGGCGGCCCCACGGAGAACAATTACCCCAGAGGGGCCTCGCTCTATAGGCGCTCGTCTTTTTTGAACTGCCACATTGACTTTGTATTCTTCTTGTTTTGAACTGGTACAATTCAAGCACCCCCCCCACACCCCATTTTCTAGACCTGCTGGAGCATATGTCAAAACATAACCCCCCTCCACAGCTCACTGCATCTAAAAGAAACCACTAACTTCCCAAGGCTCCACATCACAACATCAAAGTTCTTAAAGTTCTTTCTTTCTTATACAGTTTAATATTTAAACAATTTAACAACTTTTTCCTACAAACCAAAAACAAATCCAGTGAACCCCCCCCAACCTAATCATCGACGATATCCGGTTTCCTCAGAACTGCTCCACGGGGAGTCTGAAGGAAATACTTTCCTAAAATGGGCATTCTTCCTCAAGGGGGAAAAAAAAAATAAAAAATTTAAAAAAAAATTCCAGAAAATCTGTTTGTGACGTTACGCAAGTCATGAGGGGTCTATGTTGCAACACCAAATGTACCGTGACAAGCAGAGACTTTAAACTCAAGCAAATCCAGTAACCTAGGACGTACTCAGACGCCCCACGAACTTGTTTATTGTTCAACAAACACGTAGAAACCGGCAGGGAGAGCGGAGTCACAGCTGGAGCCGCTCCCCCCCCCCCCCCCCCAAAAAAAAAAAAAATCTAAACTATGCGAGCGTTCCAGAATTTTGGCTCACTGAATCTTTCCATGTTTATCCAAGCTCCTTGTTTTACATAACGACAGAGGAGCAAAAATACCAGCAACATCTGCTAATAAGACGGTCAAGAGGTTGCTTTATCCCACAGACAAAAAAAAATTCCTAACACGAGCTGGAGTCTAAATATTAGCTTCTTGGCCGCAGAAGAATTCTTGGCCCCTTTGCAAAAAAGACAAAAAAAAAATTTGGCAAGGGAGGAAGAATGAACGTGACTGACGAACGCAAAACTTCCTGGGGCCTTTGGTGCAACAGTCGTAAGGACGTGGATGAGGTCACGGAAGCAGCCCACCAGCAAAGAGAACACGTGTCTGGTGTCCTAGAAAACAGAACTCTAACCTGGGGCGCTCTCTCCGGCCAACCAACAGCTCTGGCGGGCCTGCTGGTAGTTGGAGTAGCGGAAAGTTACAGGATGAAATTACATTACCATGACTTCCTGAGGTGATAAAAAAAAATAAAAAAAAACACCAAAATGACCGATCCCCTTTATAGCTAGGTTCATATATGTATTTTTTGTTTTTTTTGATTGTGTTCTCTAATATATGGCAAAACTACAATGCCTATCATGCCCCCAGAGGCATCAGCTGTCGGGGCACGATGGGAGTTGTAGTTTTGCAACAGGTCGAAAATATAACGACAACGCTAGACACCACTGGTATCCAATGAACCCCATTGACTATAACGGGGACAGTCAGGTTTTTTTTTTTTTTTTTTTTTTTTGAAATGTAGATTTCAAGCCTCCTATGCAGGTGTGAACCTAGTCCAGTGATTTCCAACCAGCGTACCCCCAGCTGTTGCAAAACTACAACTCTTGGCTGTCAGAGCACGCTGAGAGTTGTAGTTTTGAAACAGCCGGAGGCACGGGCTGGTTGGAAAACCCTTGACTATCCTGATGCAGCGAACGTTCTAGGAAACTTAGACAAAGTTTCCATTTTACCAGAGTTTTACATATAGAGTACATTTAATTATATAAAAAAAAAAAAAAAAAAAAAAAAAAAATAATAATAATATTATATATATATATATATATATATATATATATATATATATATATATATATATAAATAATTAATTAAATAAATTATAATAAAATGATAAAATACTAAATTAAATACAAATAAACTAAAATAAATACAAATAATAAAAATTATGATAAAATAATAAAAACAATGATAAAATAAAAATACATATAAAATAATAATAATAATAATAATAATAAATAAAAATAATAATATAAATACAAAAAAATAAAATAGATAAATAATGATAAAATAATAAAATAAATAAAAAATAATAATTAATAATAATAATAAAATAAATCCAGACACAACTGCGCTGGGGAATCTGTAGGCGCTAAATAAATAAATCTGTACAGGACGTATCCCAGGTAAACGCAAACTTTAAATAACCCCACGACAACAACTCTTATCGACAGCAATTTCCGACCCGATGAGCACGCCATTACCGCCGCGCACATCAATAATAAATGACAGGATATTATCCCGAGAGGAAAAAAAAAAAAAAAAAAGGTGAATAAATAATATTCTCCATTTCCTGTCCCAAAACAACATCTAAAGTGGGGGGGGGGGGGGGGGGGGGTGAGAATGTAACGTAGGAGACTCCACACACAGGAGAGGGGAGGGGGGGGGTTCATGTTTGGTCACTAGCCAACCGAAATACGTCCACAAGGGGGAGAGAGGGGAGGAAAAAAAAAAAAAAAGTGGCGGAATTCCTGCGAAACAATGGGATAGGTCAGGCTGGGAGGCTTGGCGACCCATCCAGACACAGGCTTTTAAAATGGAGCCCCCCCCAAATTCATGACAACATTTTAGTTACACAGCTCAATGGTCACATCCCTGGCAGGGGGGGGGGGGGGTGATGTGACCCTTGTAGGTCTAACCATAGGGGTTGCTACAGTGTTACCAAATTTAGGACTTTTGTGGCAAAAAATAAATAAATATATATATAAAAAAATAGCTACACCGGACTTTATTGGGTTACCTTTGTCGCTTTACGTCAAACTTTACGTGAAACTTATTCATTACAGGAAAATTAGGTGATGGAAGGGACTAGGTAGAGTTTTTTTTTTTGTTTTTTTTTTGTTTCTACTGCTGGGATTTGTAGTACCACAACGAGTGACTAGACCATAGGTTTGTGTAAAGAAGGGATTCCCGACCAGAGTGCCTCCAGTTGTTGCAAAACTACAACTCCCAGCATGCCCGGACAGCCTTCGGCTGTCCGGGCATGCTGGGAGTTGTGGTTTTGCAACAGCTGGAGGCACCCTGGTTGGGAAACACTGGTGTATAGAGTATAGAGTAAAGCCCCCCCTACTATACAGGACCATCCTGGAATGTTAACTATGTGCAGCCTATACTATCCCCCCTCTCTCTCTCTCCTCAGCCTTCCCCGCGCTTTTGGTGCGGTTTCTCTGCGTTACTTACCGATTCTGCCGCCACTGCGCTGAGCAGGTACCCGACAAGGAGCAGGACGAGCCTCATGGTCACGATAAAATTACAATTCCCAATAAGAAGAAGACGTCGGCGACAGGAAGCTTTCTCCCCACAGCTGCTGGTTGCGGCTCTTCCAGAACTTTACTACTCTCCAGTGTGTGAGTTTTTTGTACCTTCAAAGGATTTTTTATAAGCTGCCTCCTCCCATTCACTACACACAGTCCTCTCTCCCCTCCCCCCATTACCGGAATTTCCCTGTCTGCAAAAGTTGATTCATTTAAAGGGGAAATGACATAAGAGGCTTTAGGTTTCACTGGTGACTTAGTGGAATTTTTTTTTTTTTTTTTTTTTTGCTCAGCCTTTTGTTTCCTATGACATGAGGTAGTGTGGTGTATTGTGTGGGTGTGTTGTTTGTTGTGTGTGTTGTGTGTTGTATGTGTGGCGTGTTGTGTGTTGTGTGTGTGGTGTGTTGTGTGTGTGGTGTGTTGTGTGTGGGTGTGTGTTGTTTGTTGTGTGTGGGTGTGTGTTGTTTGTTGTGTTGTGTGTGGGGTGTTTTGTGTGTTGTGGTGTGTTGTGTGGGTGTGTGGGGTGTTTTGTGTGTTATGGTGTGTTGTGGTGTGTTGTTTGTTGTGTGTGTGTGTGTGTGGTGTGTTTTGTGTGTGGTGTGTTGTGTTTGTTGTGTGTGTGGTGTGTTGTTTGTTGTGTGTGGGGTGTGTGGTGTGTTTTGTGTGGTGTGTTGCGGTGTGTTGTGTGGTTGTGTGTGGTGTGTTGTTTGTTGTGTGTGTTTTGTGTGTGGTGTGTTGTGTGGTGTGTTGTGTGTTGTGTGTGTGGTGTGTTGTTTGTTGTGTGTGTGGTGTACACACACCACACACAACACGCCACACACACAACAAACAACACACCACACACCCACACAACACACCACACAAAACACCCCACACACAACAAACAACACACCACACACACAACACAAAACACACAACACACCACACACACAACACACCACACACCCCACACACAACACTCCACACACAACACACCACACACACAACACAAAACACACAACACACCACACACACAACGTGTGTGGCGTGTTGTGTGTGGGGTGTGTGGTGTGTTTTGTGTTGTGTTTGTGGTGTGTTGTGTGTGGTGTGTTGTTTGTTGTGTGTGGGGTGTTTTGTGTGGTGTGTTGTGTTGTGTGTGTGGTGTGTTGTGTAGGTGTGTGTTGTGTGTGGTGTGTTGTTTGTTGTGTGGGGTGTGTTTTGTGTGGTGTGTTGTGGTGTGTTGTGTGGTTGTTTGTTGTGTGTGTGGTGTGGTCTGTGTGGCGTGTGGTGTGTTGTGTGTGGGGTGTGTGGTGTGTTTTGTGTTGTGTGTGTGTGTGGGGTGTTTTGTGTGGTGTGTTGTGTGGGTGTGTGTTGTGTGTGTGGTGTGTTGTTTGTTGTGTGTGTGGTGTGTTGTGTGTGTGGCGTGTTGTGTGTGGTGTGTTGTGTGTGTATACACTCTATGGCTTCACTTTCAGCTTTCACATTCGCTGATAAAGGGAAATTACACAGTCTGTCACTTTCCAAATATTTATGTCGATGAGAATCTTTTATTTTATTTTTTATTATTATTTTCATAATTACTATTTGTATCATTCTGTTTGTTTAATGTTACGGTCAGGTTCTAATCCAGAACGCTATTTCCCTTATAACTTAGGCTGGGTTCACAGCATGTTTTTCAAATACGGTTACCGTATAAGGTTTTCTGCTAAAAAAACGTATGGCAAAAACCGTATGCAACCGTATACAACCGTATGACTCCAAATTAAAACGTATACGGTTTTTCCCCATATACGGTTCCAAAACATATGTACGGTTCTATCCGTTTGCATCCGTTTTTGCCAACGGTTTTGCTATTTTGTTGGAATTAGTTTTCCAGCAATTTAATAAAGTTACTATTGTTCTATTGAAATTCCAAAGGATGTGGGAGTGGGATGTCTGGGATGAATTCTTGAAAGATCTGCGCATGTGTCAACTCCAAAAACGGATTAGAAAAACCGCGTGCAACCGTATTCTGAAATTCTGTGTACGGTTCTCATAGACAACAATGTTAAAAGAACCGCATACGGTTCGCATACGGTTTTCCAACCGGAGGCAAAAACGTGGTCGACAGCGTTTTTGCCTACGGTTGAAAAATCGGCAAAACCGTATCCGAGGCAAAACGGATGCAAGCGTACACAACATTTGGAATACGGTTTACAATGCATTCTCTATGCATACGGTTTCGGATATGGTCGGATACGTTTTTTTTGCGGAAAACTGTATACGGTTACAATACAATACCGTATTTGAAAAACGTGGTGTGAACCCAGCCTTAGGCGTTTTTGCCATACTGTTTTCAATCCTTTTTTCTAAAGAAAACCGTATGGCAAAAAAAAACAAAAAAAAAAAACTGATGGAACAGTATGGGAAAAAGTAAACCGTATGCAATTTGAAACCGTATACTGTTTTTAAAAGTGCATACAGTTCCGTCCGTTTTTATTTATAAACATACGTTTTTTTTAAAATTATGTCCATTTTTAATGGGAGGGGTCTTGGGTGGGGACCTTAGGATGCAAATGCGCATGTGCAAAACGGACATAATTGAAAACCGTATACATAGACAAATAATTGAAAACTTTATGCATCCGGTTGCGTACGGTTTGCTTGCAATACGTTTTTTTCCCGTACTCAAAAACCGTGGTTGACCACGGTTTTGTCTCCGGTTTAAAAACCATACAGCAACCGCATACATTTTTTTTTTTAACATGGACGTCAATGGAAAACACACATGTATACGGTTCCATTCGGGAAACGGTATAAGTTTTTAACTTTTCACTCCAATATGAATAAAGTTTCACTTTTTTTATTGAAATTCCAAGAAAAAAAACTGTGCAAAGTAAAAAACCGTATGGGAAAACCATGGTAGGCTACGGTTTTGGGTACAGGAATAAAAATGGACAAAACCGTACAAGACGCAAAACGGACACAACTGGATGCATTGTTTGGCATACGGTTTTCAATGGAGAGTCAATGCATACGGTTTTCAGTACGGTTCCGTACGGTTTTCAAATTGAAAACGTATACGGGAACTGTATTGCAAAAAATGTGGTGTGAACGCAGCCTAAGGCTAGGTCAAAACCGCGTTCCTGTCCCCGTAAATCGTATCCGTCATTAACAGTATACGTCAGTAGAAACACACTACAGTACTGCCGCCGTTAATCGTATCCATCGGTAACAGTATGCTGACGTATACTGTTAGGGTACGACAGTGTTTCCCAACCAAGGTGCCCCCAGCTGTTGCAAAAGTACAACTCTCAGCATGCTGGGAGTTGTAGTTTTGCAACAGCTGGGGGTTCCCTGGTTGGGAAACACTGGGGTACGAACACACTACGTTACTGCCACCGTAAATCGTATCCATTGGTACCAGCATGCTGACATATACTGTTAGGTTGCGAACACACCATGTTCCTGCCGCCGTAAATAGTATCCGTCTGTAACAATATGCTGACGTATACTGTTAAGGTAGGAACACACTACGTTACTGCCGCCGTTAATCGTATCCGTTGGTAACAGCATGCTGACATATATTGTTAGGGTTTGAACACACTACGTTCCTGTCCCTGTAAATCGTATCCGTTGGTAACAGCACGCTGAGGTCTACTGTTAGGGTACGAACACACTATGTCCCTGTCCCTTTAAATGGTATCTGTTAGTAACAGCATGCTGACATATACTGTTAGGGTACAAACACACTACGTTCTTGTCCCCGTAAAAAGTATCCGTCGGTAACAGTATACTGACGTATACTGTTAAGGTAGAAACGCACTACATTACTGCCGCCCTTAATGGTATCCGTCGGTAACAGTATGCTGACTTATACTGTTACGGTACGATAGTGTTTCCCAACCAAGGTACCTCCAGCGGTGGCAAAACTACAACTCTCAGCATGCCCGGACAGCCGTTTGAACACACTACGTTACTGCCGCCGTTAATCGTATCCGTTGGTAACAGCATGCTGACATATATTGTTAGGGTATGAACACACTACGTTCCTGTCCCTGTAAATCGTATCAGTTGGTAACAGCACGCTGAGGTCTACTGTTAGGGTACGAACACACTACGTTCCTGTCCCTGTAAATCGTATCCGTTAGTAACAGCATGCTGAGGTCTACTGTTAGGGTACGAACACACTACGTTCCTGTCCCTGTAAATAGTATCCGTTGGTAACAGCATGCTGACATATACTGTTAGGTCATGATCACACTGCGTTTCTGTCCCCGTAAATCGTATCCGTTAGTAACAGCACGCTGAGGTCTACTGTTAGGGTACGAACACACTACGTTCCTGTCCCTGTAAATCGCATCCGTTGGTAACAGCACGCTGAGGTCTACTGTTAGGGTACGAACACATTATGTTCCTGTCCCTGTAAATCGTATCCTTTAGTAACAGCACGCTGAGGTCTACTGTTAGGGTACGAACACACTACGTTCCTGTCCCTGTAAATAGTATCCGTTGGTAACAGCATGCTGACATATACTGTTAGGTCATGATCACACTGCGTTTCTGTCCCCGTAAATCGTATCCGTTGGTAACAGCACGCTGAGGTCTACTGTTAGGGTACGAACACACTACGTTCCTGTCCCTGTAAATAGTATCCGTTGGTAACAGCATGCTGACATATACTGTTAGGTCATGATCACACTGCGTTTCTGTCCCCGTAAATCGTATCCGTTGGTAACAGCACGCTGAGGTCTACTGTTAGGGTACGAACACACTACGTTCCTGTCCCTGTAAATCGTATCCGTTGGTAACAGCACGCTGAGGTCTACTGTTAGGGTACGAACACATTACGTTCCTGTCCCTGTAAATCGTATCCGTTAGTAACAGCACGCTGAGGTCTACTGTTAGGGTACGAACACACTACGTTCCTGTCCCTGTAAATCGTATCCGTTGGTAACAGCATGCTGACATATATTGTTAGGGTACGAACACACTACGTTCCTGTCCCTGTAAATCGTATCCGTTGGTAACAGCACGCTGAGGTCTACTGTTAGGGTACGAACACACTACGTTCCTGTCCCTGTAAATCGTATCCGTTGGTAACAGCATGCTGAGGTCTACTGTTAGGGTACGAACACACTACGTTCCTGTCCCTGTAAATCGTATCCGTTGGTAACAGCACGCTGAGGTCTACTGTTAGGGTACGAACACACTACGTTCCTGTCCCTGTAAATCGTATCCGTTGGTAACAGCATGCTGACATATATTGTTAGGGTACGAACACACTACGTTCCTGTCCCTGTAAATCGTATCCGTTGGTAACAGCACGCTGAGGTCTACTGTTAGGGTACGAACACATTACGTTCCTGTCCCTGTAAATCGTATCCGTTAGTAACAGCACGCTGAGGTCTACTGTTAGGGTACGAACACACTACGTTCCTGTCCCTGTAAATCGTATCCGTTAGTAACCGCATGCTGACATATACTGTTAGGGTACGAACACTGCGTTTCTGTCCCCGTAAATCGTATCCGTTGGTAACAGTATGCTGACCTATACTGTTAGGGTACAAACACACTGGCCCTCATTTACTTAGAAAATCGGGTTGTAAGTCTATGCTGCTTTCTTACCCGACTGCTTTTTTCCCCTGGTATTTATTATTATGTCGCATCTTGTTTGTCGCACGTGGGTTTTGTTGGTTTTGGTTTCCAACTCCTCTGAGTTGTCTGGAAAAAATCCACAACAATTCAACAAATTCGGGTTGGAAACCTTTATAAATACGTGGGAAAGCTCAGAAATGTCGGGTTACGCCCCTTTTTCGGGTTTGGGAGAATCCACATCGGGTCCGTCGGGAAAAAATGTTGCATCGTGTCGCAGATTGGCGCACGATGTCTGCGACATGTCGCAGACAAAGATGCGCCAAAAAAACCCGACAAAAGAAGTCGGGTTTAGAATAGTAAATGAGGGCCATTATGTTCCTGCTGCTGTTAATCATATCCAGTTATACAGTGTACTGTTAAGCAGCACCGGAGCAGCCGACACCATTCACTTCGATGGCCAAAAGGAGGTCACCTAGTGACTTCTTTCGGGATGATACGTCCTGAACACAGTCACCAGGGGTTACTCCATTTGGCCATAGAAGTGGATGGGGTCCACTGCTCCCGTTAACAGTATACGTCGGCATTCCATTATCAGCTGTTTGCCGATGGATACGGTTAACAGGGGCAAGAACGTATCCTTAGGGTACGTTCCCACCTGGTGTATTTTGCTGCGTATTTGCTGCTGCGTATTTTCCTACCCATTGACTTCAATGGGAAATAAAATACACAGCAGCAAATATGCAGCAAAATACGGCAGGTGGGAACCAGGGCTCAAGTCCTGCAGGAACGCATGGGAACTGAGTTCCTGCACTTTTTCCACAGCAGGAACACCATTCCCATTAGCAAGAGTCCTGCAGGACAAGCTTTTGAGTGGAAATCTTGGGTGAGTTCCCACACTTTTTTTTCCCAGGACTTGAAACCTTGTTGGAACGTAGCCTTAATGGGAGCAGCGGACCCCCTTCACTTTTATGCCCGAACAGTGGCAGTTTTTCCAAATTGCAGCATGTTGAGACTATGGCGTTATTTTTGTTTTTTGCTAAATCATGGTGTTTCTCTCCCACAGAAGTCTATGGTAGAAAAAAAAAAAAAAAAACTCCAAAAACATAAATAACGCCATGTGGGTTTACATTGACGATTTATTTTTCTCCTCATTCCTTCAATAAAAATCCTTCAATCACATGATGAAAGAATCACATGACTTGTCATGAGAAAAAGGCAAGGGGTAAAATGACAAAGGAAAAGGAAACTCCAAGACTAAAATCCAATATATATATATATTTTTTTAAACTTCTTGATCTTTCCAGACCAGGGTGCTTCCAGGTGTTGCAAAACTACAACTTCCAGTCTTTGGCTGTCGGGCATGCTGGGAGTTGTAGTTTCCCGCAGTGCCTCTGGTATCATGGAGGTGATCCTCTTCCTGTCAGAAATCGTGACTCTTGGGCCTGGAATGACTTCAGGGCCCAAAGCATCATGGCGTCATGCTGCCCCTCAGCCAATCACTTGTTGAGGAGGGACATTGCTGCGGCCAATGATAAGCATACTTAGTGTCGCGCGTGCGAGAATGTCAGAACTATTAAAATATAATCATAGTGAGGGAGATTTATCAAAACCTGCACTGCGGATAAGTTGACCAGTTGCCCATAGCAACCAATCAGATCGCTTCTTTCATTTTTCAGAGGCCTTGTTAAAAATGAAAGAAGCGATCTGATTGGTTGCTGTGGGCTACTGCTCCAGTTTTCCTTGGCACAGGTTTTGATAAATCTCCCCCAATGTTCCTATACAAGAAACGGCATAAATGTAGTCCAAAACTGTAAAAAATAAAAATTTTAAAAATCATTTTTTTTTTATTACAGAACATGGGGAGATTTATCAAACCCTATGCAGAAAAATAGTTTACCAGTTGCTAATAGCAACCAATCAGATCTTTCATTTTTCAGAGGCCTGAAAGGGTTCAAAAATTAACCCTTTAAGGTCACAGCCCATTTTGGCCTTGAGGATGCACAAGTTTCCTTTTTTGCGTCTTCGTTTTTTCCTATTCGCCTTCTAAGAGCTATAACTCTTTCATTTTTCCATCCACAGACCCATATGAGGGCTTATTTTTTATGCGACTCATTGTATTCTGTAATGACAACTATCATTTTATCATTTTAATATAAAATGTACAGCAAAACCAAAAAAAATTGGGGGGGTGGGGGGGTGGAATGAAAAGAAAACCGCATACTCTTCACATTTACACCGTTTACTATAACAAAAAAAAAATCTCCATAAATACGCAGCTGCCCCATACACCCCTTTAGTGTGTGAATCCCTTCACACCTTGATAATTAAATATCCCCATACCACTGCAAATTTTAACTAGTTTGGGGTCATATATATTTTAACAAAGCTAAATAAAGTATCAATTTTACAGGGAGGGTTCTAGTGAGGGTTGTCCCCGTAAGGGGGTCACCCCTTATAGGTTATTTATTGCTAATTTTGCCCTGAACGCTCTCAGGGACATTTTTTCTTTGAGTATTGGCTACAAGCAGACAACGCAAATCACAGGAGCACAGCAGGAGGCTCACTCTAGGGACAGTCATCAGCGCATCCGCAGCGTCAAATACACTGCGGATGTGTTACATGGCACCCTACCCTAAGGCTGGGGTCATACTGTGGAATTTTCAAGCTTAATTCTGCTAAGAAATTATGCTCGGATATTCTGGTGCAGCAGAGTCCCATTGCTGTCAAAGGGATTCTGCTGCACAGTGCACAATTTCAGCTGCTGAAATTCCACCGCCAAAAGAATCTGTGTGAAAAACATTTCCATCTGTGGGGGGGGCAACAATGTCTGCACGGTCCTAGCACTAATTGATTTAGTCGTCGCGGGGCGCACTTGGAATCTCTCGACCCAAAATTTCGAACCAAGAGCCATGCCTAAAAGAAGCAGCAAAGTAGATGCCGGGGACATAAAACGGCACAAAGGGGGAAATTTATCAAGACCTGTATAGAGGAAGGCGGGTGCAGTTGCTCATAGCAACCAATACGTTCGTTTCTTTCATGTTTCTGCACCACTCTTCCTCTACACAGGACAGTCACATTTTACGACATCATTTTCACAAAAGCACAGTATTTGTCCCAGATTTTGTGAAAATGTTATTGCACTGTGTGAATAAGCCTCAATGGGAAGGGAATGGCCCCCAGAAGTTTGCACCCATGATTTACATCATTATATGAAGTATTTGGCGCAAATTTTTGGAGTGGATTTAAAACGCCCGAGCAGCAGAAGAAATGCGCCTGGACTTGAGAGCATGTTGCCCTTTTAACAACAGATGGAGGGTTAGCTGTCTATGGGTGGCCTAATGGAGCCTATGTTGACGTCTATTCACACCTACTAAAACCCCAGCACTAATGGCTCATTTACAACTCTACAGAGTGCTAACAAGTGCTAAAGCCATTTTCATTATGCTCCAGAAACGTTAAAGGGGTTATCCCATGAACCCATTTAGGATAAAGAAGTACAGCCATTCACAGAACAGAGCTTTGTGATGCTAATAATCACTTAAAGGGGTACTGCGATGAAAAACTTTTTTTTTTTTTTTTATCAACTGGTGCCAGTAAGTTAAACAGATTTGTAAATTACTTCTATTAAAAAAATCTTAATATTTCCAGTACTTATTAGCTGCTGAATACTACAGAAGAAATTATTTTCTTTTTGGAACACAGTGCTCTCTGCTGACATCTCTGTCCATTTTAAGAACTGTCCAAAGTAGGAGAAAATCCCCATAGCAAACATATGCTGCTCTGGTCAGTTCCTAAAATGGACAGAGATGTCAGCAGAGAGCACTGTGCTTGTGATTCAGCAGAGAGCTCTGTGTTCCAAAAAGAAAATAATTTCCTCTGTAGTATTCAGCAGCTAATAAGTAATTAATAGAAGCAATTTACAATTAATAGAAGTAAATCTGTTTAACTTTCTGGCACCAGTTGATTAAAAAAAAAAAAAAGAAAAATCGGAGTACCCCTTTAAAATACATTTAACATGCAGTCAATGAGGGCTTGGCTGCAGTTACCCGGCTCCGCCACTAGACAATGAATGGCGCAGGGCTTTTAGCCCTGTTTATTGTACAGGGTGCCAAACAGCTGATTGGTGCCCAGGTGTTAGCAGTCTGCCAATCAGCGAATGATCATCTTTGGCTGTCTGGGCATGCTGGGAGTAGTAGTTTTGCAACTGCTTGAGGCACACTGGTTGGAAAAAACTGGCCTATTCTGTCTAAGTGCTCTCTGATGACACGTGTCTTGGGAAACGCCCAGTTTAGAAGCAAATCAGCATAGCAAACCTCTTCTAAACTGGGCGTTTCCCGAGACAGGTGTCATCAGAGAGGACTTAGACAGAAAAGAACAACCTTAACTTCAGAAGCTCATAAGTACTGAAAGGATTAAGATTTTTTAATAGAAGTAATTTACAAATCTGTTTAACTTTCTGGAGCCAGTTGATATATATATATATATATATATATATATATATATATAAAAAGTTTTTTCCTGGAATACCCCTTTAATTGAAGCCTAGACTTCTGTATTCTCCTCCTCGATGTCTCTGCCGCCAGTAAGGAAGCAATACAGGAAACCGAAAGTGTCACTTCTGTTGTAGAATTCCGTTTCAGTTTAATCTCTGGGGTTTTGTGGCCTTTGAAACCTTTTTCTATATGTCATTTTATTACATCATAGGCAGTGTGGGGTGACAGAAAACAAAATTCCTAAGTCATGCTTATCTGATCATCACTATCTGATCTCTCATTTTTACTCCCGAGCAGCGTATTGTGTTGGCATTTCTTGCAAATCCTGATCACACTAGTAAAGTAACTGAGGAGGAAATCCCCCTGACTGAAAGTGTAAGGATCTCACCATATGGTTATCACAGCTGTAAATGACCGGAGAGTAAATTATCACTTTATTACATCATTAGGTTTGATGTTTAAGGACTGACTAAGGCTAGGTTTCCACACAGGTTTTTTTCTGGAGTTTTTTTTTAAACTTCCACTGCATATACTGACCATCATGTCACATCTCGTATCTCGTCGTGCTTCCCCCAGAACGATATACAGTACAGACCAAAAGTTTGGACACACCTTCTCATTCAGAGTTTTCTTTATTTTCATGACTATGAAAATTATAGATTCACACTGAAGGCATCAAAACTATGAATTAACACATGTGGAATTATAGACATAACAAAAAAAGTGGGAAACAACTGAAAATATGTCATATTGTAGGTTCTAGCCACCTTTTGCTTTGATTACTTTGCACACTCTTGGCATTCTCTTGATGAGCTTCAAGAGGTAGTCACCTGAAATGGTCTTCCAACAGTCTTGCAGGAGTTCCCAGAGATGCTTAGCACTTGTTGGCCCTTTTTGCCTTCATTCTGCGGTCCAGCTCACCCCAAACCATCTCGATTGGGTTCAGGTCTGGTGACTGTGGAGGCCAGGTCATCTGGCGCAGCATCCCATCACTCTCCTTCTTGGTCAAATAGCCCTTACACAGCCTGGAGGTGTTTGGGGTCATTGTCCTGTTGAAAAATAAATGATGGTCCAACTAAACGCAAACCGGATGGAATAGCAGCCGCTGCAAGATGCTGTGGTAGCCATGCTGGTTCAGTATGCTTTAAATTTTGAATAAATCCCCAACAGTGTCACCAGAAACCCTGAGCGCTGAGCTCAGCAATGCTTGGAAGCCCCATAGAAAATGGAGTGCTGGCCATGCATGCGTACAGCCTCTCCATTAATTTGGGCATGTATGTCCTCCATGCTTGGGATCACTGGAGATACGAGTGCTGGATATGTGGTGTCCCAGCACCAGTGGCTGTCTTGTGGCTTTGGACTGTTTCGGGAAGCTTGGTCGCACATGGTGTTGGGTCCACCAGAAACTTGCTGTTATATTAATTATGTTCACACTTTATTGTCAAATTATATATTTTTCTAAATTAAAGGGGTATTCCAGGATTTTCTTTTAATTTGACTATGCTGCAGGGGCTGTAAAGTCAGTGTAGTTCATAATATAGTGTCTGTACCTGTGTGTGACGGTTTCCTCACAATTCTTCTGTGATTTTCACCGCAATATTTATTTTTAACAGCATACAAAATGACTGCTGTCTCGGATTTTTCCCAGCTTGCAATGCAGTCGAGACCTGACTCAGCTGATGACAGGGAGCCTGTCTGCTTCAATGGGTGGAGAGAGCAATCTGCAAGTAATGCAACAGCTGGAGGCACCCTGATTGAAAACCACAGGTCTGCAGCTCATTTATGTTTCAGTGGGTGGGGTAGCTGATGTGTGGGAGGGAGGAAAATGGAATCATGGATTCGTAGGCAAACAAGAAAACTGAAAACAGGAAATACAAGTTCACAAAAAGCTAGCCACAGTGTTATGGTAATCTCACAACATAGCCATTTAGCCCAAGACAAGCGCAGATCCTTCCTAAGCATGTCCATTACTGTCTGCCAGGTATGTACTAAAATCACCTTATGGTGGAGAACCCCTTTAATTATATAACTGTTATATGTGTATATATATATATATATATATATATATATATATATATATATATATAATGTTATTCTGTGTTACTGTACCCTTAAATGAGAGAAATGAACCCCATGTGACCTTGCCAATGGCAACTACTAAATTCTCACCCTTATAGTGTAGTGGGGGAGGAGTTGCCCCAGTTTCTAGTAAGCTGAGTTACAGTGTGCTTCAGGTGTGCTGTGTGTAGAAGCCTCAAGGGAAGGCCCAGATCAAATGTATTCAAGCTGGTCATTCTGCAAGGATTACTCGCACGGTGGAAGTTCATGCCCCGGCGGAGAAGGCTTCACTACCTTGTCAGCACCCTACCTACCAGGATTCATCTACCTGTCTTACAAATCAGTATAAATCTGCTTGGTGAAAGCATCACAAGTCCCAGCAAGGCAACAGGGCCCCCCAAGGGGTTACGCTCCATCCTCTCACCCAGAGCCAACTGTCTGTGTAATACCATCGGCACCCAGCTCAGTGAAGACAGTTATCCGTAACTTGACGTCGGTGTGTTCATTTACTCCCCGTGTCTGGCCCAGGAGAAGCTTTCCCCAACCTCAGACCATGTATAGGGTAACAGTGCTCTGGCGTCACGAAGTGATCAGGTATTCTTACTAACACCCTATGGCTACCACAGATAGGTTAGGGGAGAACTTCTCTGAAATGAGAATACTCCTAATGAGAACTTACAATTCCTTAGTAAGACGATACTCACCTTTATAGTCCAATACCAAATCTGCAGCAACCCACGTATCTGGCATGTCTTGAGATGCAAGGCAGGGGATGAAGGATACAATTTTTTAAAGGGTGGGGGGGGTTTAAGAAAATTAAATGATAAATGGGGTTGGAGGGGGGGGGGGGGGGCGATAAGATAAACTTGAGCATTTCATCTACATAACTATAGTAGCATCATACCCACCAGTTCATTAAGGAACCTTTAGTGTCTTCACTCACAATGAGGATAAGGAAAGAAACCACACAGATTGAATTAACATACAGTCAACTCAATCCAATACAATTCCAAATACATTTAGAGGTGAATGAGGTGTTATCGAGCAGTAATGAACTTAAGGGGAGAGTTATTATAACCCTGGTAACTAGATTAACCGTCTGTAATGTATATCACAAAGATCATTTCCTCCTATAGATATAATAATCACAGGAAAATACCAATTCTTGTAATTTTACATTCAATGCTCTCCTATAGAGCAGTGTTTCACAACCGGTATTCCTCCAGCTGTTGCAAAACGACAACTTCTAGCATGCACGGACAGCCTTCGGCATGCACACATCACTTTTCAAAAAGTTTTATATATTTTTTTACCTACTAAAGTAATCAAACATACATATTAGGAATAATTTATTAAAGTATCTCTGTCATCTAGACATGTCAAAAGTTGGAGTGTGCTTAGACCCCAATCTAGCAAAGAAGTACCTTATCCGACTCGCTGCCTTATCTTTCCAGTTGTGCTAGACAGGGTCCATAGGCTTGTAATGCAGTCCAATGGACAGAGATCTTAGCGAGACAGGGAATGATATCACTGCCATGGAACAACTACAATATAACTATTTAGTTTTCTCTTTTTTGCTTATATAGTACAACATAAAGGCTATTTTTTATTAGAGAATAAAGTGCGTGGCTTTTGCTTACTTCATTTTTCAAATGTGGCAGGCATGGGATAGGCTCCATTTTGGTTAACAAATGTGCCATAATGTGGGTTTTGTAATGTAGCCCCCATTTCCCATGAATCCTCTGGCTTTGGCTGGGATGTTTGATCACTGCACTTTGTCATCTCGTCGGGCTGCTGGGGCTAAGGGTCACCCAGGAGAACTCATAAGTGGGTCAGTTCACACTGTGCAGTTCAGATGTGCTTTCATTTAACATATTTTTACCAGCTGCAGTACAGTTCTCCATTGTTACCAGGATTTGGGGAGAATCACAGCAAAAAAAAAAAAAAAAATACGCAAGAAACGCAATGTGTGAACACAGCCTCAGTAGAAGTTTATATCTACTATATATATCCTGATCCTATAGAGATAGCGGAAAAAAGGGGAATGGTCTGGGAGCTAGTCAGAGAAGATCTGGTAGGTGATGATGTCAACCTGTAAACCACAGGAAGACCGACATCCTGTTGTAAACATTAGGCACTGGAAGATTTGGAGAGTCAGACTTGTGATCACATGACCAAATAGGAGTAATAAAACACGTGGATGCAGCTGTGCTGGGAAAAAACAAATAGCGCTGTAGGAATAGTGATGGTGTGTGCATTAAATAGGCAATAAAAAATTACTTGGAGTCCTTCTTTAACATTAAAAGTTATGTTTTAGTTGCTCTTTTGCAGTGATGTCGCTCCTTTGTTGGAAAAAAAACATCGCAGTGATTTGTGAGCTGGGGAATGACCGGAGTAAGTGTACGCTTCTCCTGGCTCACCAGCCTTTGATTTACACACAGGGCTACCCACCTGAAAGCAGCCCTGAGTGTGCAGTCTGCACATGCGCCAGTACTGTTCTTTCTGGCACACGTGCAGTGAAGCTTAACTCCTGTTGACCGGAACCCTATTATTGCCACCAGATAGCAGCTCACTCTAATAATTGACTTTTATGGGCCAGAAACGGCCTCCAAAGACGTCCGACAGGAGTCAAAGCTTTACTATGTGTGTGCCAGAAACCACAGTACTGGCGCATGCGCAGACTGCACACACAGGGCTGCTGCCAGCAAGGTAGTTGTGTGTGTCAACCAAAAGCTGGTCAGCGAGAGAGGCGTGTCAGATCACCTGCTGGCCCCGCCTCCAGGACAATAAAGGTATGTTAGGACATAGCACAGTAAGGAGTATGCCCTTATTGGGCTACATTACAGGGGTCAGTTAAGATTGATGTAGGATTCATGTGGTGAAGTAGACAATGGTAATTGTTATCGCCTATATGCAGGAACTAGAAGGCCAAGGATGTCATTGCAGAGTAGCAGGTCGATGAGGTTCGGAACTGTTGTCATGGAAACCAAATCTTAACAAACAAGTCATGAGCTCTGCAGGATATTACGGATAATTCTTCCACGCTGTAAATCTTTCAAATTTTGTCAAACAAAGAGATAGTGGCACAGTAGAGGCTTTCCGTAAAAGTGATATAAAGAGTTTAGGGCAAGAGGAACATGACAAGTGGCTTGTTTGATGTACATCTGTCACCTTAAGGGTCTATTCACAGGGCAGAATTTCTGCTTGCACAATTCCGCCTCAAATTAAAGCCCACAGACTTCTATGGGATTCCGCACTCCCAGTCACACTTCTGAATTTCCGTTTGCGGAATTCCGCAAGCAGAAATTCAGAAGTAGGAATGGGAGTGCGGAATCCCATAGAAGTCTATGGGGGAGATTTATCAAAACCTGTCCAGAGGAAAAGTTACTGAGTTGCCCATAGCAACCAATCAGATCGCTTCTTTCATTTTTCACAGGCCTCTTTGAAAATGAAAGAAGCGATCTGATTAGTTGCTATGGGCAACTGGGCAACTTTCCCTCTGGACAGGTTTTGATAAATCTCCCCCTATGGGCTTTAATGTGAGGCGGAATTCCGCAAGTGGAAATTCTTCCCTGTGAATAGATCCTTAAGGTGACAAATGTTCTTCAAACTTGCTAACTTTGGTGGGACTGGCTATCTATCTAAAGTTTATGGGGGAATCCTGAGTCTTCCCTGTCAGATGATGTTAGTGAAGAGAAGGATCGGGCATGTTGGATTTCAACTACCCAACTCTTGCGATCTCAGAAGGATGAGCCGCTGTCAGAGCTGTCTGGCAGCAGGTTACCCTCTTACCCTTATTGCAGAACGCCAAATTTGTCAGCTGAACAAAAGTTTGGCCATCAGCTTTTGAAGGTACATGGCCACCGAAAGAAATGCTGGACATGACATGGTATCCCATTGTTTATGCCAAATTTTCTAATTTTTTTGCACTAACTTTAATGTCAGGAACAATTTTTAGCAACTCCATTGTGTAGAGGTTTACGTAAAGATTAAGATTTACATTTTTTATGTGGTATTGAGCTAGCCCAACTAGTTACGTTCAGCACCCAAGAGTGTGGGACAGGTGAATGTTACGCTAAAATAGTAATAAAGTCACTTAGCTACCACAAAAACAGATATGGCAAAGAAAGGGAAATTCTCTTTAGAAAGCATTTCTGATTGTTCTGTTTTGTTTGTTTTTTAAATCCATAAGAGAAAAGCATGATCTTGAGTTGCCGTCTATTCTGGCTTTGTTCACAACTTGAACCAATGTGTGTATGTGTTCCTGTACTGTTGCAGTGCTGTTGTGGTGGTTTGCCACCATTTTAACTCCTATATATGTATTTATTTCCTTGGTGGGCATATTGCTTAGCTTCCTCATGAATAGATGTAGCTGCAGCGCAGCGTGGATATTATGGCCCCAGTACCTAGACCACCCAAAGAACCAGACCTAGATTACCATAGAATGAAATGGTGATTTAGGTCCAGTTCAGCAGAACTGGAGTCCATTGAAAGGAAAATGGATATTCCAAATAAATTACATATTGATTCACATATACAATATGTCTACTTTGTGTTTGCATTAAAAAATTGACAAGTTTTTACTTTTGGAAGACACCAGAGGGCTTCAAAGTTCCGCAGCAATTTTCAAATTTTTCTCAAGATTTTCAAAATCGTAATTTTTCAGGGCCCAGTTCAGGTTGGAAGTGGATTTTAAGGATCTTCATATTAGAAATACCCCATAAATGACCCCATTATAAAAACTGCACCCCCAAAAGTATTCAAAATGACATTCAGTAAGTGTTTTAACCCTTTAGGTGTTTCACAGGAATAGCAGCAAAGTGAAGGAGAAAATTCTAAATCTTCATTTTTTACACTCGCATTTTCTTGTAGACCCAATTTTTTTATTTTTACAAGGGGTAAAAGGAGAGAAATCACCCTAAATTTGGTAACCCAATTTCTCTTGAGTAAGGAAATACCTCATATGCGTATGTAAATTGTTCGGCGGGCGCAGTAGAGGGCTCAGAAGGGAAGGAGCGACAATGGGATTTTGGAGAGTGAGTTTTTCTGAAAGGGTTTTTGGGGGGCATGTTCCATTTAGGAAGCCCCTATGGTGCCAGAACAGTGGACCCCCCCACATGTGACCCCATTTTGGAAACTATACCCCTCATGGAATTTAATAAGCGGTGCAGTGAGCATTTACACCCCACTGGCGTTTGACAGATATTTGAAACAGTGGACTGTGCAAATCAAAAATTTTATTTTTCATTTTCACAGACCACTGTTCCAAAAATCTGTCATACACCAGTGGGGTGTAAATGCTCACTGCACCCCTTATTACATTCCGTGAGGGGTGTAGTTTCCAAAATGGGGTCACATGTGGATATTTATTGTTTTGCGTTTGTCAGAACTGCTGTAACAATCAGCCACCCCTGTGCAAATCGCCTCAAATGTACATGGTGCACTCTCCCTTCTGGGCCTTGTTGTGCGCCCCCAGAGCACTTTGCGCCCACTTTGCGCAAAATTTGCGCCATCTCAAACTTGCAGCACTCACTGTAAACCTCCGCCCATGTGATTGTACCCTGTACATTCACATTGGGGGGAGGGGGCAAACATCCAGCTGTTGCAAACTCCGAGCATGCCCTTTGGCTGTCCGTGCATGCTGGGAGTTGTAGTTTTGCAACAGCTGGAGGAACACTGGTTTGGAAACACTAAGTTAAGTAATAAACTTTCAAGTGTTTTGCAACCAAACTTAGTGTTTCCAAACCAGTGTGCCTCCAGCTGTTGCAAAACTACAGCTCCCAGCATGCATGGTCTGTCAGTGCATGCTGGGAGTTATAGTTTTGCAACAATTGCAACAGCTGGAGGCACTGAGGTAGGAAACGGACAATGTTTCCCAACTAGTGTGCCTCCAGTTGTTGCAAAACTACAACTCCCAGCATGCCCAGACTGCCAAGGCATGCTGGAAGTTGTAGTTCAGCAATATCTGAAGGATCAGATGTTGCCGAACTACAACTTCCAGCATGCTTGGGCAGTCTGGGCATGCTGGGAGTTGTAGTTTTGCAACATCTGGAGGTCCACAGTTTGGAGACCACTGTATAATGGTCTCCAATCTGTGCTCTTCCAGATGTTAGAGAACTACAACTCCCAGCATGCCTGGACAGACTGAGCATGCTGAGATTTGTAGTTTTGCAACATTTGGAAGAGCACAGATTGGAGACCATTATACAGTGGTCTCCAAACTGTGGACCTCCAGATGTTGCAAAACTACAACTCCCAGCATGCCCAGAAAGCCAAAGGCTGTCTGGGCATGCTGGGAGTTGCAGTTTTGAAACTCTCAGAGGCAGCAGTGAGATCGCTTTACGGCGATCTCACTGCTGCCAATGAAGATGCCGCACTGCTGCCGGAAACTCACCTCCGGGACGCAGCGCAGCCGGAACCGCATGGAGGACGCCGGGACCGCCGGGACCGCTCGGGACACCGCTCGGACGGGTAAGTGACGCCGGGGGACGGATCAGGGACACTTAGCAGAGCGGTGTGTCCCCCGATCCCCGTGATCCGGACTCACACACCGCGCTGCTAAGTATTCTGATAGCGAAACGCTGCTATCAGCTAGTCAGATTTGACCAGCTGATAGCAGCGATCGCTGGGGGGGGTGGGGGACGAAACCCCCCGTGGTCGCACGGTAAGATGGCTGGCTATCAGTGATAGCCACCATCTTTCCGGGCGCTGCGGGATGCCGCGAGTAGCGGCAGTAATGTCCATGACGTACCTGTATGTCATGGGTCGGGAACACCTTGCCACCCATGACGTACAGGTATGTCATAGGTCGGGAAGGGGTTAAAGGGGTTATCGAGGAAAAAACTTTTTTATTATATATATCAACTGGCTCCAGAAAGTTAAACAGATTTGAAAATTACTTCTATTAAAAAATCTTAATCCTTTCAGTACTTATGAGCTTCTGAAGTTAAGGTTGTTCTTTTCTGTCTAAATGCTCTCTGATGACACTGGGAACCGCCCAGTTTAGAAGAGGTTTTCTATGGGGATTTGCTTCTAAACTGGGCGGTTCCTGAGAGACGTGTCATCAGAAAGCACTTAGACAGAAAAGAACAACCTTAACTTCAGAAGCTCATAAGTACTGAAAGGATTAAGATTTTTTAATAGAAGTAATTTACAAATCTGTTTAACTTTCTGGAGCCAGTTGATATATAAAACAAAGTTTTTTCCTGGATAACCCCTTTAACCACTCAGACCCTGCCGATCAAACCTTTTTGAGATGTCGCAAGGACATGTCGAAAGTTTTTTCTAAAGACAGGTACACTTTAATAAAATGAATCCTCTTTTCACAGGATAGGGGATAAGTGCTTGATTGCGGGGGTCCAACTGCTGGGACCCCCACAATCTAATGAACAGGGCACAATTTCTTTTCATTGAGCGCTCTGGCCCCTACTCTCCGAAATGTTCTAGTCTTGGCAGTGACTGCCCACTCTGACACTGGCAGGAGTGGTGTCCCGTCTCAGTCACTAAATGAACCCCTGTAGGAAATACGTTTTTATAAACCTTAGTACCCTCCTTAAGAAGGTCCTGATTTTTTTTATGTTTTATTAGTTGTGTTCTGTTTTGAGGCACAGCATACAGTGATCCCTCAACTTACAATGGCATCAACATTCAATAATTTCAACATACAATGGTCTTTTCTGGACCATTGTAACTTGAAACCAGACTCAACATACAATGTTATGGACAGTCCAGATACAGCAAAACATGTCAATGGCTGGAAGATCTGACAAATCAGAATGGGCATTTTACTGGTAAAACCCCTGTATTACTGAAGTGCATGCACTGACTGGCTGTCTGGTAGAGCCCCCTACAGTACAGGGAGGTATTACATGTTCTGTACTACTCTTTACCTGTGCCAGGGATAGCTGCTCCAGGTGGGGGTGGCTCCATTTTACTTTTTTAGGACACTGTGTACTGTACAGGACCCTGAAGAAGCTTCTGTCCTCTACATAGACAGTGATTACAGCTCCCAGCAGATCTTTATTACTTTTATATGTAAGGATTTGCTTTATCTATATTAGTTATCAACTTATTTTTCTTTAATCTTCACTTTTTCCTATTTTGGATGACATTTTGGGGCTTCAGAACCAATTACCAGGTTTCCATAGAGTTATGGTCTCAGCATACAATGGTTTCAACATACAATGGTCATCCTGGAACTGATTAATATTGTAACTTGAGGGACCACTGTACAGTTGAATAATATGTTAATCGGCTTATGTAAGTACAGTGTGAGTACAAAATGAATACTCTCCACAATGTCTATGGTTGAAATAAAGTTTTTAAACCCCTCTTAAGAAGGTCTTGATTTTTTTCTTTTTATGTTTTATTAGTTGTTTTCTGTTTTTAGAAACAACATACAGTTGAAAAATATTTTATGTCGGCTTACGCAAGTATGGTGTGAGTACACAATGAGTACTCTCCACAATGTCTATGGTTGATGTCATGTCATCATTTTTGGTATGTGATGGAACATTTTACCACGTCATCCATACTGTTAGTCACAAGACCAGCTGGTATATGTGTGCAAACATTGGACTCTAAATGGAGACTTATTGACCTCTGTATATGGATGAACAAATGGTCGGCCTATGCATAGATGCACCAGGGGAAGGAGTTTTATGTCATTACATGTATTGAATGTTTATATGTTATGTGACTATTTCAGGACTCAACAACAGGGCAGAGTATTAACCCCTTTCCTATATTATGTATTATGTAGATTATATGTCAGGTGTAGGAACTATGGAGCAGGTTCAAGAGCTGAGCTCGTTCCATATGAGGTAGGTACCTCACCTACTCTTTTCTGCTGTGCTATGATATAGTGCTGTAGAAAGTGCACTTAACAACAAATGTGTTAAATCGCAAAAGCAGCCCTACTCTGAGCAGTGAACTGTCGTTGATGATGATGATGACATAATACACAAGTGACAGTTGCCCAGAATATGGGTGGTGAAAGATAAGAGGGAAAGCTTGATTTAACTCTCTGCAACAGTATACACTCTCTGCAGGAGGTAGAGAGGCTCAGCTTGTATTCACACCACCTGGATTTCCCCCCTTTCCTGCACATAGCACAAGCTATGCCACATCCCAACTTGTATTCTGTCTTGGTGTCTCTGTAACTAGAGACAAACTGAGCTTGTCAACAGGCAGATAACTACAAATTCAGTTGAGGTGATAACCCTAGTTGCTGAAACTTTAGACATTTATTCTTAAAGGGGTATTTTGGTGGAAAACACTTTTATATATATATATATTTTTTTTTAAATCAACTGGTGGCAGAAAGTTAAACAGATTTGTAAATTACTTCTATTTAAAAATCTTAACCCTTCCAATACTTATCAGCTGCTGTATGCTTCAGAGGAAGTTGTTTAGTTCTTTTCAGTCTGACCACAGTGCTCTCTGCTGAAACCTTTGTCCGTGTCAGGAACTGTCCAGAGTACAAGCAAATCCCCATAGCTGTAATGGGTCACGGCAGGTGGGGGATCCTCTGGGCCTGTGTGGATGATGAGGTAAGCCGTGCCAGGGAGCGGAGTCTAAGGTGCCGCTGGTTTTCCCCAGAGCCCGCTGGAAAGCGGGATGGTCTTGCTGCGGCAGGCGGCACCCAGGTCGCTACCCCTGACACGACTCGTCCACACAGGTAGCTGGGAGGTGGCGTGGCACAGAAGGTGACTGACAGGACGTGGCAAGAAGGCAGTAGGTCAGGGCAGGTAACACAGGTGTAGCGTAGGTAAGGTAGCAAGGAACAGATACACAGTTACAGGAATACTTTCACAATGGCAATGGACAACCAAAGATCCGGCAGGGAACCAAGGGAGGAGCCGATATTTAAGCACTGGGTGCAGGTGCAGACACTTAATTGAGCACTGGCCTTTTAAGAGTAAGAGCTCCGGCACGTGCGTGGCCTAGGAGGCGGGGGCACGCATGCCGGGGCTGCAGAGACACGGAGAGGCGGAAGCTGAGGGAGGTGAGCGACGGGCTGGGATTCGCATGCGGGCGCAATCTCAGCTCCGCCAACAGCAGGGACATAGGCAACGAGCGCTCACGGCTGGCGTGTCCAGCCGGAGCGCAGGCGTTACAGTACCCCCCCCCCTTTTGGTCTCCCCTTTGGAACTCAAAGAGTTCCCCACTACATGAGACCAGGGGGTGTCTGGAATGGGCAAAGGTTGTAAGGAACTTGCAGGCTTCTGTCGTGGAGTCTTCTGTCTTCTAAGGTGACCAACCGGCAAGGAAGAATGTCAGCAACTCAAGACTTTATGTCTAAGTTTAACAGGCACAGAAGGTATCACAGGAGGAACAAGACAGTGATCTTGGCAATATTGTCCTCAACAAGTGATTACACCATATTCCCAGTCAAGTTGTGGAGAATGACGTTGAAGTCAAGGAAGACCAAGAAGAAGCTCCGAAGTACAATGTGGTAGCACATAGAACTACATTTTTTCCTTATGCAAATTTCCTACTTGCATGACGAGAGGTTCAGTGCAAAATTGCACCTTACAGTTCAAATTTTGTCCATTAACCCCTTAAGGACCACGGGTTTTTCCGTTTTTGCACTTTCGTTTTTTCCTCCTCACCTTTTAAAAATCATAACCCTTTCAATTTTGCACCTAAAAATCCATATGATGGCTTATTTTTTGCGCCACCAATTCTACTTTGCAGTGACATCAGTCATTTTACCCTAAAATCTACAGCGAAATGGAAAAAAAAATCATTGTGCAATGAAATTGAAGAAAAAAAGCCATTTTGTAACTTTTGGGGGCTTCCGTTTCTACCCAGTACATTTTTCGGTAAACATGACACCTTATATTTATTCTGCAGGTCCATACGAATAAAATGATACCCTACTTATATAGGTTTGCTTTTGTTGTACTTCTGTAAAAAATCATAACTACATGCAGGAAAATTTATATGTTTAAAATTGTCATATTCTGACCCATATAACTTTTTCATTTTTCTGCATATGGGGCGATATGAGGGCTCATTTTTTGCGCCGTGATCTGAAGTTTTTAGAGGTACCATTTTTGTATTGATCTGACTTTTTGATCGCTTTTTATTAATTTTTTCATGATATAAAAAGCGACAAAAAATACGTTATTTTGGACTTTGGAATTTTTTTGCGCGTACGCCATTGACTGTGCAGTTTAATTAATTATATATTTTTATAGTTTGGACATTTACACACGCGGCGATACCACATATGTTTATATTTATTTTTATTTACATGATGTTTTTTTTTTATGGGAAAAGGGGGGTGATTTGAACTTTTATTAAGGAAAGGGTTAAATCACATTTATTAACTTTTTTTTACACTTATTTTTGCACTGTTATAGCTCCCATAGGGACCTCTAACACTGCACACACTGATTGCCAGCACTGTTCACTGCAAAGCCATAGCTTTGCAATGATCAGCGTTATCGGCGGTCGATTGCTCAAGCCTGAATCTCAGGCTTGGAGCAATCAATCGCCGAGGGGACACGCCGGAGGCAGGTAAAAGGACCTCCGCTCGTGTCCCAGCTGATCGGGACACCGCATTTTCACTGCGGTAGTCCCGATCAGCCCCGCTGCTTTCACTTTCGGCCGGGCAGCTTTCACTTTCGGTTTAGATTCGGCGTTCAACTTTGATCAGATACATGCCGGGGCCGACCCGATATGACGCGGGGTCACCGCGTGACCCCGCGTTATATCGCGGGAGCCGGCCAAGGACGTAAATATACGTCCTTGGTAGTTAAGGGGTTAACAGAAGAGATGTAGAAGGGCTTGGCAAGACAAGACACTGGAAAATGGTGTTACCAGCAGAACCGGAATCCAAAAGAGCAGAAGCGATGAAGACGTCTTGACAGAGAAAAATACTTGGACCGAGGTGGTCAAGCGAGGAGAGGTAATATTGACATCTACGGAAGCCACTCCTACTGGTCCAAGTTAAGAGGGTTCTCCCGGATGTGGTTGACGTATAGAACAGTCTTTGAAAAAGTGCTCCGGACTGGCACAATATAGGCAAAAATTCTCATTGCGGCGATAGGATTTTTCCTGCAGCGTTAAGTGAAAACGGTCCACTTCCATAGCCTCTTCGACAAGAGGCAAAGTAGAGATTAGGGAAGGATGTTGGAACGCCTGACGAGGTAATGTTCCAGCAGGTTTTTTTTCCAAGGGAAGTTCCTCCTGCCTCTTGGCAAAACGCACATCAATTCGAGTGGCTAGATGGATAAGTTTGCTCAGGTTGGTCGGAGAATCTCGTGCAGCAAGAGCATCCTCAATACTAGAGGAAAGTCCTTTTTTAAAGGTGGCACGCAAGGGCTCGCAAGCAAGCAAGCAAGAGTGCGGAACTGATCTGCGTAGTCGCCAACGGAGGCGTTCCCTTTGCATAGGTTCATTAGAGCCGTCTCGGCAGAGGAGGCTCGCGCGAGTTCTTCAAATGCATTGTGGAATTCTGCAAGGAAGGCCAACAGGTTCAAAGAGATCGGATCACTATGATCCCAAAGAGGAGTAGCCCAGGCCAAAGCTTTTCCAGAAAGTAGACTGAACACAAATGCCATTTTAGCATGCTCCGTCAGGAACAGATCCGCCAAGAGTTCAAGATGGATAGAACACTGTGTCACAAAGCCTCTACACAGCTTGGGATCTCCGTCACAGTTTGAAGGCAAGGACAAACGAAGCTTGGTCCCAGACTCAGGAGGAGGCTCAGGAGCAGGTGACTGCTGCTGTTGTTGCTGCAGAATGGCAGGAATCTGTTGCATCATGGCTGTAAGTAAATTCAGTTTTTGTACCTGACAGGCCACGAGGGTGGAAAGATCCGAGACATCTGGCAAGGGCTCCCCAGCGGGATCCATCGCTGGATCTTACTGTAATGGGTCACGGCAGGTGGTGGATCCTCTGGGCCTGTGTGGATGATGACGTGAGCTGTGTCAGGGAGCGGAGTCTAAGGTGCCGCTGGTTTTCACCAGAGCCCGCTGCAAAGCGGGATGGTGTTGCTGCGGTGGTCGGCACCCAGGTCACTACCTCTGGCACGACTCGTCCACACAGGTAGATGGTAGGTGACGTGGCACAGAAGATGACTGGCAGGACGTGGCAAGAAGGCAGTAGGTCAGGGCAAGGAACAGGTACACAGTTACAGGAACACAGGACTTTCACAATGGCAATAGACAACTAAAGATCCGGCAGGGAACCAAGGGAGGAGCTGATATTTAAGGACTGGGTGCAGGTGCAGACACTTAATTAATTGAGCACTGGCCTTTTAAGAGTAAGAGCTCCGGCACGCGCGCCCTAGGAGGCGGGGGCACACGCGTCAGGGTTGCAGGGACACGGAGAGGCGGAAGCTGAGGGAGGTGAGTGACGGGCTGGGATTTGCATGCGGGCGAGTCCCGCGGCGTATCCGGCCGGAGCGCAGGCGTTACAATAGCAAACCTCTCCTGCTTTGTACAGTTCCTGACACAGACAGAGGGATGAATTAAGTACTGGAAGGATTAAGATTTTTACATAGAAGTAACTTATAAATCTTTTAACTTTCTGGTACTAGTTGATTTGAAAAAAAATAAAAAAAAATTCCACCCGAAGTACCCCTTTAAGAGCATATCTACTTTCAGATGAGCATAAGTTGTTTGCAGAGTTAGTGTCCATTTAACCCTTATAACAGAATTAGTTTCATGTCCATAGCAGCAGGCTTCAAAAATGTTGTGAAATCAAGCAGTTTTGGGCAGCTAGGCCTTCTCCATGCCTTTTGTTTTGTGTTTCATGCAGTTTTATGCCAATTTTTCTAAATACTCTGTTGTAAAAAATAATTTGTTGTGTATTTTTTTCTGTAGTGTTTTTCCTGTTCAAGTCACATGATCATTTAGAACATGGGACAAAAAAGGACAACACAAAAAAAATCTAAAGGTGTAAAGGAGAAAAACACCACAAAGTGGATGAAAAAATGCCACACCAAGAGCATTTTTTTTTCAAACTGCCAATGACCCAAAAAATACTTCACATGGGAATAAAATCTCCACAAAAAAAATAAACATTATTAGTAAAGCGTTTTATATTTTACTGTGGACCTGGACACAACATGTTACCACTACAAAATGTTGCTCAAACACCCAGAAAAACACAATGGCCCTCATTTACTATTCTAAACCCGACCTCTTTTGTCGGGTTTTTTTTGGCGCATCTTTGTCTGTGACATGTGCGCCAGTCTGCGACACGATGCGACATTTTTTCCCGACGGACCCGATGTGGATTCTCCCAAACCCGAAAAAGGGTCGTAACCCGACATTTCTGAGCTTTCCCACGTATTTATAAAGGTTTCCAACCCGAATTTGTTGAATTGTTGTGGATTTTTTCCTGACAGCTCAGAGGAGTTGGAAACCAAAACCAACAAAACCCACGTGCGACAAACAGGATGCGACATAATAATAAATACCAGGGGAAAAAAGCAGTCGGGTAAGAAAGCAACATAGACTTACAACCCGATTTTCTTAGTAAATGAGGGCCAATGTCTGAAACAACCTTAAGACTAGGTTTCCACTTGTTTTTACACCTAAAAAAAATGCCAGCAAAAACGCCATAAAAACTGCCACAGCTTTTTCCTACGTTTTGAAAATTGCTATTTTTTCTAAATTTGTTGGGTCCCAAAAAAAAAAAAGGATGCAGTAGCGATGGATAAAGATGTACCTGACAGAGAGACCTAAAAAGGTAGCTGACAAAAATAAAAATGTAGAAAGGGGCCATTTAAATGTAAAAATAATATATTTTTTATAATTAACCCCTTAACAATGCAGGACGTATATTTACGTCCTGCTCCGGCTCCCTCAATATGAAGCGGGATCGCGCCGCGATCCCGCATCATATCGCGTCGGTCCCGGCGCTCATCAACGGCCGGGACCCGCGGCTAATACCACACATCGCCGATCGCGGCGATGTGCGGTATTAACCCTTTAGAAGCGGTGGTCAAAGCTGACCGCCGCTTCTAAAGTGAAAGTGAAAGTGACCCGGCTGCTCAGTCGGGCTGTTCGGGACCGCCGTGGTGAAATCGCAGCATCCCGAACAGCTGACAGGACACCGGGAGGGCTCTTACCTGCCTCCTCGGTGTCCGATCGGCGAATGACTGCTCCGTGCCTGAGATCCAGGCAGGAGCAGTCAAGCGCCGATAACACTGATCACAGGCGTGTGATCAGCATGAGAGTTCAGTGTGTGCAGTGTTATAGGTCCCTATGGGACCTATAACACTGCAAAAAAAATGTAAAAAAAAAGTGTTAATAAAGGTCATTTAACCCCTTCCCTAATAAAAGTTTGAATCACCCCCCTTTTCCCACAAAAAAATTAAACAGTGTAAAAATAAATAAAAATAAACATATGTTGTATCGCCGCGTGCGTAAATGTCCGAACTATAAAAATATATCATTAATTAAACCGCACGGTCAATGGCGTACGCGCAAAAAAATTCCAAAGTCCAAAAAAGCGTATTTTGGTCACTTTTATACCATTAAAAAATGAATAAAAAGTGATCAAAAAGTCCGATGAAAACAAAAATCATACTGATAAAAACTTCAGATCACGGCGCAAAAAATGAGTCCTCATACAGCCCTGTACGTGGAAAAATAAAAAAGTTATAGGGGTCAAAAGATGACATTTTTAAACGTATAAATTTTCCTGCATGTAGTTATGATTTTTTCCAGAAGTGCGACAAAATCAAACCTATATAAGTAGGGTATCATTTTAACCGTATGGACCTACAGAATAATGATAAGGTGTAATTTTTACCGAAATATGCACTGCGTAGAAACGGAAGCCCCCAAAAGTTACAAAATGGCGTTTTTTCTTCGATTTTGTCGCACAATGATTTTTGTTTCCGTTTCGCCGTGCATTTTTGGGTAAAATGACTAATGTCACTGCAAAGTAGAATTGGCGACGCAAAAAATAAGCCATAATATGGATTTTTAGGTGGAAAATTGAAAGGGTTATGATTTTTAAAAGGTAAGGAGGAAAAAACGAAAGTGCAAAAACGGAAAAACCCTGAGTCCTTAAGGGGTTAATTTTGTTAACATTTTTATTAGTAATGTATTTTAATAATGTGTTCAATAAAGTGTGTGTGTTTTAACTTTTTTTCTTAATTTTTTTTTACATTTTTTAGGTAGTACTACTACTCCAAGCATGGAACACACTGTTCCATGATGGGAGTAGTAGTTCTTGTACTAATAGACAGATCGCCCCTGGTGTAACTCCTGACACCCGATGCGTTTGTCCTATCTATTGCAGAGATGCGGAGCGGCTCTATACAGTGCTTGCATCTCTGCGCTATACTCCAGCCGGCAAGTGATGTTAATAGAAATTCACCTCACTCATTCATATTTTCCGCCCAGAGTGGGGATTGGCCGGATGGTGGCAGCCAGTCACCGCTCTAAGAGGGAAATATGAATCAGTGATGTGAATTTATATTCACATCTCTGGCCGGCTGGAGTACAAAGCAGAGATGCGGAGCGCAGGAAAAAGTCGCTCCGCATCTCAGGGATGAAGGATGATCGCAGCACGTGTCAGGAGTGACACCCACTGTGATCTGTCCTTAACTGCAGCAACTACTGCTCCCAACATGGAGCACTCTCATCTCCATACTGGGAGCTGCAGTACCTGCACTAATAGACAGATCGCAGCAAGCGTCCCTCCTAACACCCTCTGTGAGTCACCTGTATCATGTATAGATGCGGCCGGACGCTCTTCTATGGTCCCCTGTACTGACGTATATATAAACACTATTCATATTTCCCAAAGAGAGTTGTGATTGGCTGGAACCATCTGGCCAATCAAAGCTCTCTGCGGGAAATATGAATAGGTCTATATATATACGTTCAGGCACATGGAGAAGGAGAAAAGTCGGCACTGCCGCACTCACGATTCTGCCGGAGTATACTGGATCACTGCACCTTCACGTCCAAATGCCACAAATCCGGTGCTCAGTCCGCCATAAGCATAAGCGTAGAAGACTTGAAAGAAGAGAACGCAGACGGCACTCACGGAAACAGCAAGAAGTTTTATTCGGGATCGCTGGTCCACGCAACAACAACGACAGGTAAGTCGACCGGTTTCGCGCTACACAGAGCGCTTACACGTGACCTCTGACATCAATTAACCCTTCCCCCTTAAATACATACACCAAGTAATACAAAAATAGAAAACTAGACATTACAGGGTTAAAAGCACAAATATAGTGTGTGGTATAGAGAGACTAGCATTAGTATTTACTAATTAGCTATAACAACGCCTAGACCTGTGTAACAATTACGGAGGTAATGCACCGTATTAAAAACGCTAGGTGTGAACATGGATCCTATGCTAACAACATCACCTGCACTATGGGAATACATTAAAATCCTCCCGTAGGTTTAATCCTAATGGTCCTATGGCGTCTGTAAGTATAATCATTTCTGATTCTTTTTGTAACAATAATTTGTGTCTATCTCCACCAAATTTTAAGGGTGCAACTGTTTTTAATCCTAGAAATTTTAAATCTTCAATTTTGTTATTATGTTTATATTTCATATGTTCTATTACTTTTGGGCAGCCTTTTCCAGTAGTGAGTGAACGAAAGTGTTCCCTAATTCTTTTATGCAAAGGTCTTATGGTCTTCCCAATATAGTAAAAACCGCATGTGCAAACTAATGCATAAACAATATAGGTAGATTTACATGTCACAAAATCATGGATATCAATATTCTGTGATCCTAAATGTATGCTTTTCGTAGCACTTATTTACCCTAAATCTACCCCGAACCTTACGGGGGGAGAAAGGAGTGCTCTAAAATGGCTATCTGAAAACACAGAAATAGTAGTGAAGCCTGCGGATAAGGGAGGCAATGTTGTACTTTTGACCAAAGATTATTACCTACAAGAGGCAAATCGTCAGTTAAGTGATCTAAATACTTATACAGCATTATTAAAAGACCCCACCACACATTACCAGGAGAGTGCTAGATCACTACTTAGGAGGGGAGTGGAAAACAATATTTTTTCGGAGAGATTCGCTAACAAACTTTTCATTATTCCCCCAAAAAAGCCATACTGGTACTGGACACCCAAAATTCACAAAAATGCACAATTACCGCCAGGTCGGCCTATTGTTGCGGGCAGAGGCTCAGTTACTGAGCCCCTGTCCCAATACCTAGATTGGGTCCTGCGCCCATTACTACTTACTATACCAGCTTACTTAAAAGATACTCAACATTTACTGCAAATTTTGGAAAATTTTGGGTGGCAGGAACATTTTATTTTGGCTAGTATCGACGTGGAGAGCCTCTACACTCGCATTCCTCAGGGTGCGGGTGTGGAGGCTGTCCGACGTCGACTAGACCAAACGGAAAATCATAGCCCTGTTTACATTGATTACATTTGTGAGATGTTACAGTTTGTATTATCCCATAATGCTTTCCAGTTCAATAATCGCTGGTTTAACCAGCGATCTGGGACTGCGATGGGGACCCCCGTGGCACCTACTTTCGCAAATATTTTTTTGGGGGTCCTAGAGGAAGATAAGGTCTTCTCTTCTAATAACCCTTTTCTTAAATATCTGGCCCTCTATGTGAGATATGTCGACGACGTGCTGGTCATTTGGTCGGGTAGTACGGCCCAGTTCCACCAGTTCGTCGCCTACATGAACGATAATAACTATAATATGCATTTTACTAGTGTGGTGGGCACCAATAGTATAGAATTTCTTGACACTAAACTTGTTGCTAAAAATGATTATTTGGAGATTGAGGGGTTTAGAAAAATTACAGCTACGAATTCCTTACTCAGATATGATAGCTTTCATTCTCAACATGTCAAAAAATCCCTTCCTTTCGGACAATTTGTCCGATTGAAACGGATAAATACCACCACTGAAACATTTGAAATACAGGCGAAACAATTATGGGACAGACTTAAAGAGAGGGGCTACCCTATATCCATCCTGAGTGAGGCACTATTTAAGGTCAGGAAAATACCTCGCAGTCAATTGTTGCATAAAAAACATAAAACACATGATAAAGACTGTGCTAAAGTAAATATAGAAAATCAAACAAAAAATTTTACGTTTTCCTTCATGTACAGCCCTATGGAAAATAAAATTAGGTCAGCGATACATAAAAATTGGCATATTCTCCAGCAGGATGATGTCCTAAGCAAAACACTGTTGAATAAACCACTAATTTCTTTTCGTAGAACTAAGAATATTAGAGACCATATAGTACGAGGTAGATTACAAGATGATACGTCCAAAAATTGGATAGAAAAATCAAAACCACAAGGATGTTTTAAATGTGGACAGTGCAATTTATGTTCGCACATGATACAAACGAAAAGCATACATTTAGGATCACAGAATATTGATATCCATGATTTTGTGACATGTAAATCTACCTATATTGTTTATGCATTAGTTTGCACATGCGGTTTTTACTATATTGGGAAGACCATAAGACCTTTGCATAAAAGAATTAGGGAACACTTTCGTTCACTCACTACTGGAAAAGGCTGCCCAAAAGTAATAGAACATATGAAATATAAACATAATAACAAAATTGAAGATTTAAAATTTCTAGGATTAAAAACAGTTGCACCCTTAAAATTTGGTGGAGATAGACACAAATTATTGTTACAAAAAGAATCAGAAATGATTATACTTACAGACGCCATAGGACCATTAGGATTAAACCTACGGGAGGATTTTAATGTATTCCCATAGTGCAGGTGATGTTGTTAGCATAGGATCCATGTTCACACCTAGCGTTTTTAATACGGTGCATTACCTCCGTAATTGTTACACAGGTCTAGGCGTTGTTATAGCTAATTAGTAAATACTAATGCTAGTCTCTCTATACCACACACTATATTTGTGCTTTTAACCCTGTAATGTCTAGTTTTCTATTTTTGTATTACTTGGTGTATGTATTTAAGGGGGAAGGGTTAATTGATGTCAGAGGTCACGTGTAAGCGCTCTGTGTAGCGCGAAACCGGTCGACTTACCTGTCGTTGTTGTTGCGTGGACCAGCGATCCCGAATAAAACTTCTTGCTGTTTCCGTGAGTGCCGTCTGCGTTCTCTTCTTTCAAGTCTTCTATATATATACGGCAGTGCAGGGGACCGCAGAAGAGCGGCCGGCAGCCCGCCCGCATCTATACATTAAACAGGAGGATCGCAACGAGTGTCAGAAGTGACACCTGGGGCAATCTGTCAATTAGTACATGTACTTCTACTCCCATCATGGGACAAGTGTGTTCCAGTAGTAGTACTACCTAAAAAATTAAAAAAAAAAATTAAGAAATAATAAGTTAAAAAAGTTAAAAACACACACACTATTCAACACATTATTAAAATACATTATTAATAAAAAGTTTAACAAAATGAATTATAACAAATATATAATTTTTACATTTAAATGGCCCCTTTCTAAATGTTTTATTATTGTCGGCTACATTTTTAGTTCCCTGCTCGCCCACATAAATTGATAAAAAAATGTATGAAAATGTTGTTATAAAAAAGATCATTTTCATTAAATATACCGTATTTTTCGCCCTATAGGACGCACCGGCGTATAAGACGCACCCAATTTTTAGGGGCAAAATCTAAAAAAATTAAGATTTTGAACCCAATAGTGGTCTTCAACCTGCGGACCTCCAGATGTTGCAAAACTACAACTCCCAGCATGCCCGGACAGCCGTTGGCTGTCCGGGCATGCAGGGAGTTGTAGTTTTGCAACATCTGGTGGTCCGCAGGTTGAAGACCACTGCATAGGAGGTAATACTCACGTGTCCCCGCCGCTCCGGACCCGTCACCGCTGCCCTGGATGTCGCTCCATTGCTGTTGCCGTGTCCCCGTCGCTCTGGAACGTCTCTGCTGCCGGCCGGGTATCCTCGCTCTCCGTCGCCGCCATCACGTCGTTAAGCACGCCGAGGCACGTATGGGACGACGTGATGACGAGGAAGGAGAGCGCCGGCCATACAGGGGATCCCTGAACGGAGAAGACACCGAGGAGGCAGGTAAGGTCCCCCCCGGTGTCCTGTAAGCACTATCCCGGCTATTCGGGACCGCCGTGGTGAAATCGCGGTGGTCCCGAACAGCCCGACTGAACAGCCGGGTTAGTGTAACTTTCCCTTCAGGCGCGGCGGTCAGCTTTGATCGTCTGGTCTGAAGGGTTAATACAGGGCATCACCGCGATCGGTGATGTCCTGTATTAGCCGCGGGTCCCGGCCGTTGATGGCCGCAGGGACCGCCGCGATAGGGGTGTATTCGCCGTATAAGACGCACCGAATTTTCCCCCCCAGTTTTGGGGAAGAAAAAGTGCGTCTTATACGGCGAAAAATACGGTAATTTTTTCCATCACTACTGTTTCTTTTTTAATAATTTTTTCCTTTAAAGAATGCCAAAGTCTCAACAAGAAGTCGTTTTTGAAAAACTGCCAAGGAGCCAAAAATTGCTGAAAAGCGCCCAAAAGATTAAAAACAAAAACAAAAAAAAAACGCCATACTGAAAAACACCAAGTGGATCTGGCATTTTGCAGTTCCCTATTGACTTGCAGCTAACATATGGCCGCAGATTTTTTTCACAAAAAAATAAATAAAAACAAAAACGCCATGTGGCAGAATGGGCGTTTTTATTGGCGTTTTTGCAACAACAAAAAACAAGTGGAAACCTAGCCTTACAAGGGTTTTTATTGCTATTGAGCCTTTTTATTTCGAGAGAGAATTGTTTTCATATTATTTTAAGCCCACACACACTGTAGTATTGGGGAAGTTGTGAGATAGTAGTTGTGGGTCACTCAGTCTTTAGCAATGACATCTGACATAGTCTTTTGAAATTCATGCAAACTGTGACTATGACTAGGCGCAGAACTTTGGGAGTTTCGGGACATTAGTCACAATCTTTGAACTGTACTTTTTTTTTGCTTTTTTGCTTTTTTTCGATGATTTTCTAGCCAGGTTTACTATTGAGTCCGGCTCAATGGAAAAACAAAGTACATAAACAAGAGGAAAGATGCTAATGGAAAACAGCTTTACCTCTGCCTGCTTATAGTTTACTTCCTGTTCAGATCTTAAACAATTACGAATGTAGACCCAAGTAGAGACCTTTTATATGGGCAGATTTTCTGCCCTTAACAAGTGACAATCAAAGAACCCGATTGGCCCTCGTTCACATTCATTCTAACTTATTGTTACGCCTAGCGCTCCGGGCCCCCGCTCCTCCCCGGAGCGCTCACGGCGTCTTTCTCCCTGCAGCTCCCCGGTCAGTCCCGCTGACCGGGAGCGCTGCTCTGTCATGGCCGTTGGGGATGCGATTCGCACAGCGGGACGCGCCCGCTCGCGAATCGCATCCCAGGTCACTTACCCGTTCCCGTCCCCTGCTGTCATGTGCTGGCGCGCGCGGCTCCGCTCTCTAGGGCGCGCGCGCCAGCTCCCTGAGACTTAAAGGGCCAGTGCACCAATGATTGGTGCCTGGCCCAATTAGCTTAATTGGCCCCCACCTGTTCCCTGGCTATATCTAGTCTCCTCCCTTGCACTCCCTTGCCGGATCTTGTTGCCCTTGTGCCTAGTGAAAGCGTTTTGTGTGTTTAAAGCCTGTGTACCAGAACTTCTGCTATCTCCCCTGACTACGAACCTTGCCGCCTGCCCCCGACCTTCTGCTACGTCCGACTTTGCTTCTGCCTACTCCCTTGTACCTCGCCTATCTTCAGCAGTCAGAGAGGTGAGCCGTTGCTAGTGGATACGACCTGGTCACTACCGCCGCAGCAAGACCATCCCGCTTTGCGGCGGGCTCTGGTGAAAACCTGTAGTGGCTTAGAACCGGTCCACTAGCGCGGTCCTCGCCATCCCTCTCTGGCACAGAGGATCCACTACCTGCCAGCCGGCATCGTGACAGTAGATCCGGCCATGGATCCCGCTGAGGTTCCCCTGCCAGTTGTCTCTGACCTCCCTGCGCTGGTCGCCCAGCAAGCTCGTCAGATCGCCCAACAAGATCACCAGCTGTCGTACTTGACCACCATGACACAGCAACTCCAGTCACAACTACAGCAAGTACAGTCACAGCTACAGCAGCAACAACCATCTCCTCCGCCAGCTCCTGCACCCCTTCCGCAGCGACTGGCCACTCCTAGCCTCCGCCTGTCCTTGCCGGACAAATTTAATGGGGACTCTAAGTTTTGCCGTGGCTTTCTTTCGCAATGTTCCCTGCACTTGGAGATGATGTCGGACCAGTTTCCTACTGAAAGGTCTAAGGTGGCTTTCGTAGTCAGCCTTCTGTCTGGAAAAGCCCTGTCATGGGCCACACCGCTCTGGGACCGCAATGACCCCGTCACTGCCTCTGTACACTCCTTCTTCTCGGAAATTCGAAGTGTCTTTGAGGAACCTGCCCGAGCCTCTTCTGCTGAGACTGCCCTGCTGAACCTGGTCCAGGGTAATTCCTCCGTTGGCGAGTACGCCATACAATTCCGTACTCTTGCTTCTGAACTATCCTGGAATAATGAGGCTCTCTGCGCGACCTTTAAAAAAGGCCTATCCAGCAACATTAAAGATGTTCTGGCCGCACGAGAGACTCCTGCTAACCTGCATGAACTCATTCATCTAGCCACTCGCATTGACATGCGTTTTTCTGAGAGGCATCAAGAGCTCCGCCAGGAAAAAGACTTAGATCTCTGGACACCTCTCCCACAGTCTCCACTGCAATCTGCGACTAGGCCTCCCGCCGAGGAGGCCATGCAAGTGGATCGGTCTCGCCTGACCCTGGAAGAGAGGAATCGCCGTAAGGAAGAGAATCTTTGTCTGTACTGTGCCAGTACTGAACATTTTTTGGTGGATTGCCCAATCCGTCCTCCACGTCTGGGAAACGCACGCTCGCACCCAGCTCTCGTGGGTGTGGCGTCTCTTGATGCTAAGTCGGCTTCTCCACGTCTCACGGTGCCTGTTCGGATTTCTACTTCAGCCAGCTCTCCCCTCTCAGCCGTGGCCTGCCTGGACTCTGGAGCTTCTGGGAATTTTATTCGGGAGTCCTTAGTGAATAAATTCCGCATTCCGGTGACCCGTCTTGTCAAGCCACTCCACATTTCCGCGGTCAACGGAGCCAGGTTGGATTGCACCGTGCGTTACCGCACGGAGCCCCTCCTAATGTGCATCGGACCTCATCACGAGGAAATTGTATTTTTTGTCCTTCCTAATTGCACTTCCGAAATTCTCCTTGGACTACCCTGGCTTCAACACCATTCCCCAACCCTGGATTGGTCCACTGGGGAGATCAAGAGTTGGGGTCCCTCTTGTTCCAAGGACTGCCTTCAACCGGTTCCCAGTACTCCCTGCCGTGACCCTGTGGTTCCTCCTGTATCCGGTCCCCCTAAGGTCATTAAGGACTCTGCCTGCCACAGGAAATGCCTCTCCCCCCCTCCCAGTCCCATCAGGCAAGCCTCTGTGTCCCCTCATGGCCCTCGTCCTGGTGTCACACTGCCCCGTGCCAGGTCTCGCCCTCTGCCCTCTCTCCCCATTCCTACTCCTGCTGTTCTGCCTGCCGTTGAGGAATCCCTCCATCCTTTCCCGGTGTCCTCATCCCAGGGGAGGCAGTTACCGGACAAAGAGAAGGGGAGACCTAAGGGGGGGGGGTACTGTTACGCCTAGCGCTCCGGGCCCCCGCTCCTCCCCGGAGCGCTCACGGCGTCTTTCTCCCTGCAGCTCCCCGGTCAGTCCCGCTGACCGGGAGCGCTGCTCTGTCATGGCCGTTGGGGATGCGATTCGCACAGCGGGACGCGCCCGCTCGCGAATCGCATCCCAGGTCACTTACCCGTTCCCGTCCCCTGCTGTCATGTGCTGGCGCGCGCGGCTCCGCTCTCTAGGGCGCGCGCGCGCCAGCTCCCTGAGACTTAAAGGGCCAGTGCACCAATGATTGGTGCCTGGCCCAATTAGCTTAATTGGCCCCCACCTGTTCCCTGGCTATATCTAGTCTCCTCCCTTGCACTCCCTTGCCGGATCTTGTTGCCCTTGTGCCTAGTGAAAGCGTTTTGTGTGTTTAAAGCCTGTGTACCAGAACTTCTGCTATCTCCCCTGACTACGAACCTTGCCGCCTGCCCCCGACCTTCTGCTACGTCCGACTTTGCTTCTGCCTACTCCCTTGTACCTCGCCTATCTTCAGCAGTCAGAGAGGTGAGCCGTTGCTAGTGGATACGACCTGGTCACTACCGCCGCAGCAAGACCATCCCGCTTTGCGGCGGGCTCTGGTGAAAACCTGTAGTGGCTTAGAACCGGTCCACTAGCGCGGTCCTCGCCATCCCTCTCTGGCACAGAGGATCCACTACCTGCCAGCCGGCATCGTGACACTTATCAGGAGGGGGTTGTGAGCATTCGTACCTCTTTGCCATAGACTTATATTGTTTGCTGACAAGCGATGCTTTTGGAGGCCATCGGATGAGTGGGATGAGCTGACAGACTTGTTTGTTTGCTGATTGCTAACATGTTCACACTGTGCGACAAACAGGAATAAGCCAGTGTTCATAGGAATGCTTATTTACCCAATTCATTGACACGTATAGTAGGGCCTTAAAGGGAACAGACAACTTAGAAAATGCAGTCCAGTCTTCAGGCATCATGCTATGGAGCAGGAAGAGCTGAACAGATGATATATACAATACAGTACAATATGCAGGTAACATGTTATAGAGCAGGAGGAACTGAGCAGATTATATATACAATACGGTACAATCTGCAGGTATCATGTTATAGAGTAGGAGGAGCTGAGCAGGTGATATATACAATACAGTACAATCTGCAGGTATCATGTTATAGAGCAGGAGGAGCTGAGCAGATGATATATACAATACAGTACAATCTGCAGGTATCATGTTATAGAGCAGGAGGAGCAGAGCAGATGATATATACAATACAATCTACAGGTATCATGTTATAGAGCAGGAGGAGCTGAGCAGATGATATATACAATACAGTACAATCTGCAGGTATCATGTTATAGAGCAGGAGGAGCTGAGCAGATGATATATACAATACAGTACAATCTGCAGCTATCATGTTATAGAGCAGGAGGAGCTGAGCAGATGACAAATTCAATACAGTTCAATCTGCAGGTATCAGGCTAAAAAGCAGGAGGAGCTGAGCAGATGATATATGCAATACAGTACAATCTGCAGGTATCATGTTATAGAGCAGGAGGAGCTGTGCAGATGATATATACAATACAGTACAATCTGCAGGGATCATGTTATAGAGCAGGAGGAGCTGAGCAGATGATATATACAATACAGTACAATCTGCAGGTATCATGTTATAGAGCAGGAGGAGCTGAGCAGATTATATATACAATACAGTACAATCAGCAGGTATCATGTTATAGAGCAGGAGGAGCTGAACAGATGATATATACAATACAGTACAATCTGTAGGTATCATGTTCTAGAGCAGGAGGAGCTGAGCAGATGATATATACAATACAGTACACTCTGCAGACATCGTGTTATAGAGCAGGAGGAGCTGAGCAGATGATAAATTCAATACAGTACAATCTGCAGGGATCATGTTATAGAGCAGGAGGAGCTGAGCAGATGATATATACAATACAGTACAATCTGCAGACATCATGTTATAGAGCAGGAGGACCTGAGCAGATGATATATACAATACAGTACAATCTGCAGGTATCATGTTATAGAGCAGGAGGAGCTGAGCAGATTATATATACAATACAGTACAATCTGTAGACATCATGTTATAGAGCAGGAGGAGCTGATCAGATGATATATACAATACAGTACAATCTGCAGGTATCATGTAATAGTGCAGGAGGAGATGAGCAGATGATAAATTCAATACAGTCCAATCTGCAGGTATCAGGTTAAAGAGCAGGAGGAGCTGAGCAGATGATAAATTCAATACAGTCCAATCTGCAGGTATCATGTTATAGAGCAGGAGGAGCTGAGCAGATGATATATACCATACAGTACAACCTGCAGGTATCATGTTATAGAGCAGGAGGAGCTGAGCAGATGATATATACAATACAGTACAATCTGCAGGGATCATGTTATAGAGCAGGAGGAGCTGAGCAGATGATATATACAATACAGTACAATCTGCAGGTATCATGTTATAGAGCAGGAGGAGCTGAGCAGATGATATATACAATACAGTACAATCTGCAGGTATCATGTTATAGAGCAGGAGGAGCTGAGCAGATGATATATACAATACAGTACAATCTGCAGACATCATGTTATAGAGTAGGAGGAGCTGAGCAGATGATATATATAATACAGTACAATCTGAAGACATCATGTTATAGAGCAGGAGGAGCTGAGCAGATGATATATACAATACAGTACAATCTGCAGGTATCATGTTATAGAGCAGGAGGAGCTGAGCAGAGGATATATACAATACAGTACAATCTGCAGGTATCATGTTATAGAGCAGGAGGAGCTGAACAGATGATATATACAATACAGTACAATCTGCAGGGATCATGTTATAGAGCAGGAGGAGCTGAGCAGATGATATATATAATACAGTACAATCTGCAGACATCATGTTATAGAGTAGGAGGAGCTGAGCAGATGATATATACAATACAGTACAATCTGCAGGTATCATGTTATAGAGCAGGAGGAGCTGAGCAGATGATATATATAATACAGTACAATCTGCAGACATCATGTTATAGAGTAGGAGGAGCTGAGCAGATGATATATACAATACAGTACAATCTGCAGGTATCATGTTATAGAGCAGGAGGAGCTGAGCAGATGATATATACAATACAGTACAATCTGCAGGTATCATGTTATAGAGCAGGAGGAGCTGAGCAGATGATGTATACAATACAGTACAATCTGCACAACTGTCACGCCCCCTCCCATAGGCTTGCATTGAGGGGCGGAGCGCGACGTCACACGGGAGCGGAGGCGTGAAGTCACAATGCTCCAGCCCTGTGGTCGCTGGTAATCAGACCCAGAGCGAACACGCTCTGGGGACTGATTTTAACTGGGGTGCGGCGTGCAAGATCAAGGGGGTCCCCAACTGTGGGACCCCCGCAATCAGGCATCTTATCCCCTATCCTTTGGATAGGGAATAAGATGTCTAAATGCCAGAGTACCTCTTTAAAGACTTCTTCCAAATTTTGCTGCCTCACTCATCCGCCTTAGACCTCACACTGGATACCCAAGAGATATAATTTTACGTGTTAATTTTTTTCACATAAAACAAGAAATATTACTGGTAGCGAGAAAGCCCCTACAGCTACCTGAAACATTTGATAACCTGATGATTTTCCCAGATTTATCTCCAGGGACTATGGCGAAACGTCGAGGGAACACGCCTCTTGAGAGACCAGGGAATTATTTACACATGGGGCTTCCCTGTCAAATTAATCATCACATACAGAGGTGAAAAGGACATTGCAACTAATCCCCAGAGTTTGATAAGTATGTGCCAGGAATGGGGTTTATACCCCCAACAGCGGGAGAAACCTATCCCCCCCTAAGGAGCCATTGCAGAGACTTTCCCCGGAATGGATAACAGTGGCGCATAAAAAAAAAAAAACATTAAAAACTTTAATACCTCTTAAATAATATACAAGATCAATGAGGATATTGTTTCCCTTTTTATACTAAGGGCAGTATATTTACTAATCCTTACTTCCCTGCCACCTTTCTCTGTGGTATCTTGCTGATTGTTTTTGCTATGTTTTAGATTAATATATTAATTTCACTCCCCCCCCCCTTTCCCCCCCCCCCCCTCTTTATTGCTCGTGCCAAGAAAAAAAACGGTATAGTTTGCGCAATGGATTTCTGGAGTACATCCCGCAAATCCCCCTAAGGGCTTATAAATTAAGCCCATATAAAACAGAGTATGTTAGTTCTGATAATGAATAAATTATCAGTGAATGCAAATATGAAAGTTTGTTTGAATGAGTCTATTGAATATTCCTTCTCCCTCCACGCAACGACATCATTTTCAAGGTGGAAAGCACCGACATGATTCCTGAAAGGGTAGAACAGACGCAACCATCCACAGAGCTAACCTACAAGCCAATGAGATAATGACGTTAAGGTTGGTCTCATTGAACTGTAAAGGTTTAAATTCATCATTTAAAGGGGTACTCCGCCCCTAGACATCTTATCCCCTATCCAAAGGATAGGGGATAAGATGTCAGATCGCCGGGGTCCCGCTGCTGGGGACCCCGGGGATCGCTGCTGCAGCACCCCGCTATCATTACTGCGCAGAGCGAGATCGCTCTGCACGTAATGACGGGCAATACAGGGGCCGGAGCATCGTTACGTCACGGCTCCGCCCCTTGTGACGTCACGGCCCACCCCCGTCAATACAAGTCTATGGGAGGGGGCGTGGCGGTCGTCACGCCCCCTGTCATAGACTTGCATTAAGGGGATAGGCCGTGATGTCATGAGGGGCGGAGCCAAGACGTCACGCTGCTCCGGCCCCTGTATCGCCCGTCATTACGCACAGAGCGAACTCGCTCTGTGCTGTAATGATGGCGTGGTGCCGCAGCGGCGATCCCCGGGGTCCCCAGCAGCAGGGGATAGGGGATAAGATGCCAGAGGCGGAGTACCCCTTTAAGAGGAAATTAGTGTGGAAAGAAGCAGAAAGTTTAAAAGCAGACATCCTCTGCCTTCAGGAGACACACCTGAGGGAAAATGATGCATATAGGTTACAACATAAAGCATACCCCTTCATTGTCCAAGCCCATGCACCAGGGAAAGGGGAGGGGGGTAGCCCTAATAATAAATTAAACTGAAACAGATCCAGAGGGGAGATATTTAATAGAGAGAGGCAAAATAAATGGGGTTCCCTTTGTGATTATTGGGGTATACACTCCCAACAGTAAACAGGATCAATTCCTACGCAAGGTCCTACGTAATGCAGCATTCTCGTCTGAGGAGAGGGTGGTAGTTATGGGGGATTTTAGCCATGTAATGTGGCCATCAATTGACTCAACCTCCAAAGCGCCATGTACAGAACCAACAATGAGATCTCGTACAATTGCACATTTTAATTGATATGATGTATGGAGAGTGCAGCATCCCACTGAGGCCGATTGTAAACATTTTTCAATCCCCCCAAAACCTATACACGCATAGATTATTTCCTTGTAAGAAATCCAGCAATATCATCTGACATAAAAACTATTTCATGGTCAGACCATGCGCCTATAGTCTTAACATTAAAGGGGTACTCCGGCCCTGAGACATCTTATCCCCTATCCAAAGGATAGGGGATAAGATGTCTCACAGCGGGGGTCCTGCTGCTGGGGACCCCCGCAATCTTGTGTTCGCCACCCACCTGTTTGAGTTGCACGCCGCGTTGCCAGCTCGCAAACCGCCGGGTGGCGACCACGGGGTCGGAGCATGGTGACGTCACGACTCCGCCCCTGTGTGACGTCACCCCCCGCCCCCGCTATGCAAGTCTACGTGACTACCAAAGCCAAACTGATGGCAAAATTCCCTTTCAAATGGTCGGAGGATTCACTCACATACCTGAGAATCAACTTAAAGGGGTACTCCACTGTTCAGCCTTTGGAACAAACTGTTCCAAATGCTGGAGCTAGTGCCGGGAGCTTGTGACATCATAGCCCCGCCCCCTCATGATGTCATATCCCCACCCCCTCAATGCAAGTCTATGGGAGGGGGCGTGATGGCTGCCACACCCCCTCCCATAGACTTGCATTGAGGGGGTGGGGCATGACATTAGGAGGGGGCAGGGCTATGATGTTACAAGCTCCCAGCTCCAGCATTCAGAAAAGTTTGTTTCAAGCGCTCAGCAGCGGAGTACCCCTTTAAGCCCTTCCCCAAGACAATCAGTATCAATCAATATAGGGCTGCTTTGCACTAGAATACAGTCAGATATTAAAACATTTTCTAAACTACCCATCTGATGGTTAGGACGGAAAGACGTGGTAAAAATGGTATTACTACCCAAGATCTGTTCTCCCACTTAAAATTCCTCTTGCTACCATTAAAAAATTACAAACCATATTATTAAAATACATTTGGAAGAACAGCACAGTTAGAGTATCATAATAATTTAAATACTCTATAAACATACTAAGGAGGGAGGACTAGGGTGCCCAGACCTTAGAAACTATTATCGAGCAGTTCATCTAACCCAGTTACAGAGATGGTGGCACAAGGACACCTCCGCAAAATGGATAGGAATAGAAGAATGTTTAACCAGATCATCATCACTAAATACAGCCCTATGCCAAATTACACTTAACAACCAAACAATCCCTACAAGTAGCCCAACAGCTAAAGTAAGCATGGACATTTGGCTGTCTGCCCTATCAAAACACATAATAAATTACATTAAACGCGATTAAATCCCCGTAAAATTAATCCAGGAGTCACTGCCGGATACTGATCGTTCTCTTTGAATGAAAAACGGAATTGCTAAAATCGAACACTTTTACTACCCTTTTAACATATCTCTCAGAAATATAAACTACCATCACAAAACTTTTAAAAAAATATATACAGATTCGACATTTCCTAGGGTCGTATAAGGAAGAGACACAAGCACCTAAAACACCCTTTGAAAATTATTTTTTCTTGTCTAAAGGATGCAGCAATCAATGCCCAATGTGGGCCCAATGATCAATGCCCAATGTGGGACCAATGATCAATGCCCAATGTGGGCCCAATGATCAATGCCCAATGTGGGCCCAATGATCAATGCCCAATGTGGGCCCAATAATCAATGCCCAATGTGGGACCAATGATCAATGCCCAATGTGGGCCCAATGATCAATGCCCAATGTGGTTATCTCAGTGTTTTTTTCTGAGCACAATACTCACAGGCAGAAGTTGGTGTTGTTAGGGTATGTTCGCACTACGTAATTCCCGCGGAATTCCGCTCACGGAACGGAATCACGTGCTGTGAACATAAACATCAGTGTGAATGGATTTCCGCGAGACCCATTCACACTGCGGAATTTTTTAGCGGCGGACAATTCCACCGCTGAAATTGTTCCACGCAAAGAAAGAGCATGTTCATTCTTTGCGCGGAAGTCCGCGAACACTGCATAGCCGTCAGTGGTGACGGCGCAGTGCCGCACGGTCCTACCGCTGAAGTATTGTGGCGGCATCCGCCAGAATGAAATCTTCGCTCGCGGAATTCTGCGAGCGGAGATTCCGTTCATAATCCGTAGTGTGAACATACCGTATATACTCGAGTATAAGCCGAGTTTTTCAGCACGATTTTTCGTGCTGAAAACGCTTCCCTCGGCTTATACTCGAATGAACTCTCCGCCTGTCAATCCCTTCATCAGTGGTCTTCAACCTGCCGACCTCCAGATGTTGCAAAACTACAACTCCCAGCATGCCCGGACGGCCATCGGCTGTACGGGCATGCTGGGTGTTGTAGGTTTGAAACCTCTGGAGGTCCGCAGGTTGAAGACCACTGCGGCCTTTGTCATCATCCAGCCCCCCCCCCCCCCTTTTGTTTTGTACTCACCCCCCCTTAGCGGAAAGTTAGGGTGAGCTGGTCCGGGGCATCTATGCTGCAGGGAACGTCCTGTGGGGAGGATTAGTCGTTGCGGGCTGTCCATCTTCACCGGGGGGGGGGAGGGCCTCTTCTCCGCACTTCGGACCCGGCCCCGGACTAGTGACGTTGCGCATGAACGTCCCTGTGCGTCGTCGACAAGGCAACGTCACTAGTCCAGTGCCGGGCACGGAGAAGAGGCCCCCCCTGGTGAAAATGGACAGCCCGCAATGACTAATCCTCCCCACCGGACGGTCCCTGCTGCATAGATGGCCCGGACCAGCTCACCCTTCCTTCCCGCCGAGGGGAGGTGAGTACAAAACAAAAGGAGGCGGCGAGGGGGGGGGGGCTGGATGATGACAAAGACCGCAGTGATCTTCAACATGCGGACCTCCAGAGGTTTCAAAACGACAACACCCGGCATGCTGGGAGTTGTAGTTTTGCAACATCTGGAGGTCCACAGGTTGAAGTCCACTGATGAAGGCGGTGATAATGACGGGGGTCTGGATTATTACATGGGGGGGATGATGTATTTCCCACCCTAGGCTTATAGTCGAGTCAATAACTTTTCCTGGGTTTTTGGGATAAAATTAGGGGCCTCGGCTTATATTCGGGTCGGCTTATACTCGAGTATATACGGTACCCTTAAGAAGGTAAAGAAATCTTTGGGTTGCCTACTGTTCTACTGGTAGGCCATTATTGTCTCCTGGAGATAGCACAAGATGACCATTGCATGACCACACTGCTCTTTCATAATGTCTTATACTTCTTCAAAAATTCTGATTTCGATGTTGTAAAAAAAAAAAAAGAATGTTTTCCAAACTACAATTAAGTAATTATATATAAATAGTCATTAGCTCAGCAACAAGGAAGTGTGACGGCTCCTTCAGCAACGTAGCAATATCTATGTTTGTCTATGATGACATCCACTTCTCTAAGATTGCAGAACGTAGAAGAGGAAGAACCGAGGCTGGTTTTGTATTTCCCTTTTGCTCATCAAGGGATTTCCATATGGAAAGTCCAGCCAGGGCTGTTGAAATGTTACCATAAAGCCTCCTTTGTTTCGGATTTTCATGTTGATCATGTATATACCAGTGGTTGTACCTACATGGGGGAATTTCACCTGTGCTTCTATAATTCTCTTGAATTTCCAGTGTGGTCATTTGGCTTGGACAAACCAACCACTGACAGCAGAAAGTACCTCCCATAAAAATATTCAATAAAAAGTAAGTACTGCTGATAAAATATGGAAGTCCCATCTCTTAGGTGTCAGTGAAATTTTCAAAATGTTATTGAAAAAGCCATTTCTATTTCATTGTGTATTTTTTTATTTTTTTTTTAAATAGCAAATAAAGAGTTAGGGATCTTGTGTAATCCCTTGAACAGGATGCAGCAGTGCCACTTGAGGTGCCTGTGGAAATGAAGGGTTCTTTTTATTCAATATTTGACGGCACGTTTCACGAGGAAACCCCTTTGCTTCGCCAAGTCATACAAAAGTTACACACATAGGGAACAAAACACTCTTATATGGGTGGGAATTCAAAAAAGTTTTGTTTTTATTAAACAAGACTTAAAAAAAAAAAAGATTCAGGTTTAGGCCAATTTCACGTGGATGTAATGTAGCCACATTTTAGTGTTGGTATTGTTAAAGCGTGCGCCCCGGTCCCCGGACCGGAGCGCCCGCCCCCTCGGCCTTTTGCCCCGGGATCCCGGCGTCTCCCGGTCAGTCACACTGACCGGGAGCCCGGGTTCCCTTGTGTCTGGGACGCGGCTGCCGTGACGGCTGGCCTCCGTTCACACGCCGCGTCCCAGCTCCACTCACCTGGCTCCCCGCTCCTTGCGCCGTCCTTCTCTGCCTCCCGGCGCACGCGGCCCCGTTCTCTAGGGCGCGCGCGCGCCGCCTTCAGTAAACGTAAAGGGCCTGTGAACCCTTGCCGCCTGCCCTGACCTCTGCTACGTCCGACTACGCTCCTGCCTGCTCCCTGTGTACCACGCCATATCAGCTGCCTGAGAAGTTGAGTTGCTACTGGAGGATACGACCTGGTGGTTAACGCCACAGCAAGACCATCCCGCCTTGCGGCGGGCTCTGGTGAAAACCAGTAACCATTTAGAACCGGTCCTCTGGCACAACCCGCGTCATCGCCTCTCAGGTCCAGAGGATCCACTACCAGTCCAGCCGGTACGTGACAGGTATCTTGTCCATGGCGCCAGTCCAAACAGATCTACTGAACTGAACTTATAGCATCATAGGGATCGCTAATGCTATAAGATTAGTGCACTAGAACTTTAGGGGTTATTTTTTTTTTTATCCTGTTCTTCAAGGATTAAAATGAATCCGCAAAGGTTGGAAAAAATAACTAAAATGCCCCCATTTTTACAAAGTCAAGTTGAGCTTCTCCTGGAATTATTGGTACATGCCTGGTTGGGGCATCTGTCTGCTATTTAAAGTGTATGGGCAGCTCTGGAAATATTTTTGAAAATGTTTAAATTATGTTTTTTTTTTTTTACATAGATTAGATCATGACTGATCTGTAAGGCACTCGTCTTCATACATGTTTTAAGTTTTTGATTGTAGTTTTTTTTTGCCATCTTGTCTGTGCTGATTTTAATAGCATTTATAAATATGCTTTACAGCATGTTAAGAGAGGGGATGAGGCTGAACTGTGACAATCATCTGTGGACTATTATGGGAGAGTGTTGTGGGCATTTTCTGTGACCTGTGCAGAGGTCATTGTGCAGGCAGGGTAGGAGGGGAGCTATCATCACCTCTTGTGAACGGCAGACCCTGTGTTATCTGTATATGGGTAGTTACTTTGAATGGAGTGCATAGAGGATGTCGGTGGGGAAGGGAAGGGGGGGGGGGTTGGTTGTTAAGGGGGATGTGAACCGTGGTAAATGAGACTATAGAACTCCCTTCACTTACTTTTGAGGCAAAGCAAACTGACATGAGACTCCAAAAAGGGTATCCTGGGTGATGTTCCCCCAGAGGCAAAACAAGATCCAGTGTGAAACAACATAGATTTTTGTGCAATTAAACTTTGCGTTACCTCTTAAGGATGATGTTGAACAGCTGAACAATCCTTGCAGCCGGACTTTCCACTAGGTAGCAAGGCTTGAACTTGCTTAAAGACAGCAATAGTAACAATGGGGCCTACTTGTAGAAGGTATGCCTGACTTACGCTATACCTAGGCTCACAGAGCTCGTCTTGTGTGAAGCGTAACATGATCTCCTGACCGAAACCAGGACTCAAATCCTGTTGCAAGATCAAGCTCTTTTCTACCTCTTTTGGCTAGGAGCCTTACGTGTGACTAGATTCTTGCTTTGTGCTGTACAGAGAAAATGCTTTGTGAATGCAATGTGAGACAAGTTTAATAAAACTTAACTCTCTGCATGCTGGAGAAATCAGTGTATGCATGATATGACAGATAAATACATGGAAATACAGTTGCCTAGGTCTTCAGCACCTAAAACTCACACCTTACTGTCCTGCATATCATTTAATTCCTCAGCCACCTAAGTTAAGCATAGCAGGTGGAACCGCTCTGCTGGACCACCACAGATCTATATAAGCAATCCAACAATTGCTTATAAAAGTACCCTAGGAGAGCTAAAATGTGTGAAAAGTAAGCAAAAATGTTTTTAGAAAATAAAAAATACCCCCTTTCCAATTTTTTTTTATAAAAAAAATATTAGTTCCAAAAAAACATGCAGAATTATCTAAGCTATTAAAATAAAACATTACTGATCCTGCAGGGTAAAGGGGTACTTTGGTGGAAATTTATTTTTTATTTTTATGAATCTACTGGTGCTAGAAAGTTAAAACAGATTTGTATATTAAAAAATCTTAATCCTTCCAGTACTTATCAGCTGTTGTATGCTCCTGAGGTTTATGAAGTTTATGAAGTTCTTTTCGGTCTGACCACAGTGCTCTCTGCTGACACCTCTGTCCATGTCAGGAACTGTCCAGAAAAGGAGAAAATCCCCATAGCAAACCTCTCCTGCTCTGGACAGTTCATGACATGGATAGAGGTGTCAGCAAAGAGCACTGTGGTCAGACTGGAAAGAACGACTTCCTCTGGAGCATACAGCAGCTGATAAGTACTGGAAGGATTAAGATGTTTTAATAGAAGTAATTTACAAATATGTAGAACATTCTAGCACCAGTTGATTTGAAACATTTTTTTTTCCACCGGAGTACCCTATTCACGGTGAATAAGAAAAAGAAAATACCAAGTGCCAGAATAGATTTTTGGTCACAACACATACCAGAACAAAATAGGATAAAAAGCTACAGTCTCTGCTAGATGTGGGGACATAGGTTTGGGAGTAACCTGCCAAGGCCTTGGACGGGGTTGTCTCTGTGCAATTCAGCTGGTTCTAACAGGTTTTGGGTCCACTCCTTCTACTGAGATAGCAAAGTAGTACTATGGATTCTTGCAATCATTGGCTAGAAGGATCATGTGACCAAAGCATAATTCATCAGGGTACAGTAAATGCTGTTTGGTAACCCTTAAAACTTTGGATTTGTGCTTTAAAAGTTTTATGATAAATGACTATAGTGCAGCACAGTGTACTGTAGTCACATTTTCATACTTACACCCATAGGCCAATTGGCACATAAATACCTGAATATAGCTCAGTTTTTTCAGCCCGTCGTGCTTCTAACTTTGCAGTATGATAACAAAGCTGCCATCTCCATAGCAGTTGTACCTAGCGCACGCCCCAGTGTATTACGATATTGTGGAGCTGGGTATCGCGCTAAGCATAGTTGCTGTGGGCGGCCGGAGTCTTGTTGTGATACTGCACAGTTACTAGTTGTGGGGTGATGGGTGATGGGGGTTGGGTGAAAGGTGCTTACAGTGAAAATGGAACTAAATTTGGTTATTTATGTGCTGATTTGACTATGGGTGTAATTATGAAAATTACTATAGCAAACAGTGCTGCACAATAGTCGTTGTTTATTAAACTTTGCATTGCCGCTTTAATACCTCTAATAAACTTGGGGCAAAGTAGATAAATACATTTGCATTAACTCTTCAGCACCTCATACACTTTTATTCATTATGCAAAAATTTGACTCCAAGCCACACATCTTTCTTAGGATAGTAGCTGGAACAGTCTTATTGGGACACTACTCACTTCCTAAGGAGTCAATTACAATATATTATAGCCAGGGAACCAGCTATAAAGTTCAGGGAGAACCAGCTGAGGTTCTAACAGGTTGCTAAACATAGCCAGACCTAAGCCATGTCTTCCACCTCCAATCTGTATACAGTCAAGTCACTGTTCTTGCCCCTGATCTTGTCCACGCTAAAAGGAGGTAAAATTATGCTTAAAGGAGGGAAAATGAAGCCTTCATTAGAGAGAAGAAAGCTGAACAAGAACCTCTCCGCTACACGTTAATCTCATCCTCAACCCCCAGTCAAAGTTATCAATGCTTGTCTACCACTTCAGGAAGATTTCCCTGGATACGACCCTAGAGGTATCTTGTCATAGAACCAGAGTTGTGTGAGTGAAGGAGAGTCTACATATTGCACCATAGTAAACCAAAATGTGAAGCTCCTCATCAGTTTTAGTCATTTAGACTTAGAACCTGAGAACATAACACGTGTGCATTAGTCATGACACGTAGATATGCTAAGAAGCACCACAAAGATTTTTGTATTAGGTAAAGCTGCTAAAAGTAACAATTTGCCATTCTTCAGGCTAAAAGATGAAACGTGTCAAGTTATCCAAAAGCAAGTGCCAATAAAAAGTTTAAAAAAAAAAGAAGTAAAACCTTGTTCCACAATAAATAAGCCCTCATGGGCTCAACATATATATATATATATATATATATATATATATATATATATATATATATATATATATATATATATATAGAGAGAGAGAGAGAGAGAGTACATAAATAAATAAATAAATATATATATATATACACACACACCGGATATACTTGAGTATAAGCCGACTCGAATATAAGCCGAGGCCCCTAATTTCACCCCAAAAACCCAGGAAAAGTTATTGACTTGACTATAAGCCTACGGTGGGAAATACATAATCCCCCCATGTCATCAGACCCCCGTCATTAACACCCCCGTCATCATCACCCTGTCATTTTCACCCCGTCATCATCCCTTTCGTCATCCCCCCCTTCATCATCACCGCCTGTCATCATCCAGACCCCGTAATTAACACCCCATTCATCATCAACCCCGTCATCGTCACCCTGTCATTTTCACCCCGTCATCATCACCATCACCCCGTCATCATCCCCCCCCCCTTCATCATCACCGCCTGTCAATCCCTTCATCAGTGGTCTTCAACCTGCGGACCTCCAGATGTTGCAAAACTACAACTCCCAGCATGCCCGGACAGCCATCGGCTGTCTGGGCATGCTGGGAGTTGCAGTTTTGAAACCTCTGGAGGTCCGCAGGTTGAAGACCACTGCGGCCTTCGTCATCATCCAGACCCCCCCCCCCCCCCTTTAGTTTTCTACTTACCTCCCCTCGGTTGGAAGGAAGGGTGAGCTGGTCTGGGCCATCTATCCTGCAGGGACCGTCCGGTGGGGAGGGTTAGTCGTTCCGGCTGTTCGTTTTCACAGGGAGGCCCTCTTCTCCGCTCCGGGCCCTGCCCCGGCCTAGTGATGCGCACGGACGTCCCTGTGCATCGTTGTCAAGGTAACGTCACTAGGCCGGGCCCGGAGCGGAAAAGAGGGCCTCCCTGTGAAAATGGACAGCCGGAACGACTAACCCTCCCCACCGGACGGTCCCTGCAGCATAGATGGCCCGGACCAGCTCACCCTTCCTTCCCACCGAGGGGAGGTGAGTAGAAAACTAAAGGGGGGTCTGGATGATGACGAAGGCTGCAGTGGTCTTCAATCTGTGGACCTCCAGATGTTTCAAAACTGCAACTCCCAGCATGCCCGGACAGCCGATGGCTGTCCGGGCATTCTGGAAGTTGTAGTTTTGCAATATCTGGAGGTCCGCAGGTTGAAGACCACTGAGAAGGGGTTGAAAGGCGGAGAGTTCACTCGAGTATAAGCCGAGGGGGGTGTTTTCAGCACGAAAAATTGTGCTGAAAAACTCAGCTTATACTGAAGTATATACGGTATATATATATATACACACACACACACACCATACTGGATGTCACTATGATTAGTACAGTAAGTTGTTATCTGACCACCACCTGTACACATATAAATTCTGTTGATATCATCATGACATCACTTGAATTCTCAGCACATTCTGTACAAGTGCCGCACATCTCTCTACATTGCTGAAAGGTTGCATAATAGCCACAGGAAATGCTAACTCCTATGTTAATCCTGTGTGTTATTATCACATTGCTCCTATAGTCGATAATTTTTATAATAATATATTAGGGAATTGATTTTATGCCATCGATTCGTATGGTCAGCCTAAAGTTTTTCAGCTATGTTATATGCTCAAATCTATATCAAAGAAAAAAGACCGTCGGACAGCACCATGTGTATTAATCTAGCGTATAATGACCCTTTTCAAGAGTCCACACAGATTATAGCCTATGTCCTATGGCTGCTCACCTTGTTTTTAGAGAAAATGCGCCTATCATCCCAATCTGTGGGGAATCATAAATTGCGGAGAAACTGCTGTGCCTGGAATGTTGCAGAATGGGCGCAATACTTTTAAATACTGTTAGAACATACTGAGGAGTAGAAGGAAAATGGCCCTTCTGAAGCTTGTCACTGTTTTATCCAGAAAAATGTTCCAATTCAAAAGTATGTAAAACAATAAAGAAATAATGACCCGTTTTGGGGTTTATTCCCCTTTCCTCAGATTGTCATGCAGAGAAAGGGGGATGAAGGCCCCCGAAATGCGCCTGATAATTTTTCTTCTACTTTTTGTTATGCCATATGCTAAACTGGTTAACACATTAGATCTTGCATGGATCAACCTGATCTTGTATGAAACAATGCTAGAACATAGTTGATGAATTAATTTTACCGCTAAATAAAAAAACATATTTAAGAAAAAAAATGACTGAATGTTTAGTTAACTATAGCAATGCACTGTACTTTTATCTAGGTTTTAGATCGCTCAGTCAGGAAAACTTTCTGAACAAAGTTCCGATGTCAGGAACAAGTCACTGGGTAACACATTACAAAAATGACAGTTGTAGGAAATACAGTTTTTTGAGATCTCCACCATTTGCCCATTTCAGGAGATGCTTTTAAGCACATCCTGCACCCTAACAGTGCCTAATGGGATAGAGATAGTCCTGGCACCATATGATTACTATTCAATTCGATTGTACACTATAAGGATGGATTATGGCAGTAACACACAGCTGTACTCCTGACACAGTTGTATGGGTGGGAGAAATGTTTGATCCCTGTAGGTAACCCCTTTGAGGGGACCCTCCATATTGGTGACTGCCAGACCTGTATCATGATTGCTGGGGTTGGTAAAACTGTACATACAGACAGAACCTGACGAAAGTGTCTGTTACGCCGAGCGCTCCGGGTCCCCGCTCCTCCCCGGAGCGCTCGCCACATCCTCGCTACTGCAGCGCCCCGGTCAGATCCACTGACCGGGTGCGCTGCGATACCGCCTCCAGCCGGGATGCGATTCGCGATGCGGGTGGCGCCCGCTCGCGATGCGCACCCCGGCTCCCGTACCTGACTCGCTCTCCGTTGGTCCTGTCCCGGCGCGCGCGGCCCCGCTCCCTAGGGCGCGCGCGCGCCGGGTCTCTGCGATTTAAAGGGCCACTGCGCCACTGATTGGCGCAGTTGGTCTAATTAGTGTGTTCACCTGTGCACTCCCTATGTATACCTCACTTCCCCTGCACTCCCTCGCCGGATCTTGTTGCCATCGTGCCAGTGAAAGCGTTTCCCAGTGTGTTCCTAGCCTGTGTTCCAGACCTCCTGCCGTTGCCCCTGACTACGATCCTTGCTGCCTGCCCCGACCTTCTGCTACGTCCGACCTTGCTCTTGTCTACTCCCTTGTACCGCGCCTATCTTCAGCAGTCAGAGAGGTTGAGCCGTTGCTAGTGGATACGACCTGGTTGCTACCGCCGCTGCAAGACCATCCCACTTTGCGGCGGGCTCTGGTGAAAACCAGTAGCAGCTTAGAACCGGTCCACTAGCACGGTCCACGCCAATCCCTCTCTGGCACAGAGGATCCACCTCCTGCCAGCCGAACCGTGACAGTAGATCCGGCCATGGATCCCGCTGAAGTTCCACTGCCAGTTGTCGCCGACCTCACCACTGTGGTCGCCCAGCAGTCGCAACAGATAGCGCAACAAGGCCACCAACTGTCTCAACTGACCGTGATGCTACAGCAGCTACTACCACAGCTTCAGCAATCATCTCCTCCGCCAGCTCCTGCACCTCCTCCGCAGCGAGTGGCCGCTTCCGGCCTACGACTTTCCTTGCCGGATAAATTTGATGGGGACTCTAACTTTTGCCGTGGCTTTCTTTCACAATGTTCCCTGCACTTGGAGATGATGTCGGACCAGTTTCCTACTGAAAGGTCTAAGGTGGCTTTCGTAGTCAGCCTTCTGTCTGGGAAAGCTCTGTCATGGGCCACACCACTCTGGGACCGCAATGACCCCGTCACTGCCTCTGTACACTCCTTCTTCTCGGAAATTCGAAGTGTCTTTGAGGAACCTGCCCGAGCCTCTTCTGCTGAGACTGCCCTGCTGAACCTGGTCCAGGGTAATTCTTCCGTTGGCGAGTACGCCATCCAATTCCGTACTCTTGCTTCCGAATTATCCTGGAATAATGAGGCCCTCTGCGCGACCTTTAAAAAAGGCCTATCCAGCAACATTAAAGATGTTCTGGCCGCACGAGAAATTCCTGCTAACCTGCATGAACTAATTCATCTTGCCACTCGCATTGACATGCGTTTTTCCGAAAGGCGTCAGGAGCTCCGCCAGGATATGGACTTTGTTCGCACGAGGCGTTTTTTCTCCCCGGCTCCTCTCTCATCTGGTCCTCTGCAATCCGTTCCTGTGCCTCCCGCCGTGGAGGCTATGCAAGTTGACCGGTCTCGCTTGACACCTCAAGAGAGGACACGACGCCGCATGGAGAATCTTTGCCTGTACTGTGCCGGTACCGAACACTTCCTGAAGGATTGTCCTATCCGTCCTCCCCGCCTGGAAAGACGTACGCTGACTCCGCACAAAGGTGAGACAGTTCTTGATGTCAACTCTGCTTCTCCACGCCTTACTGTGCCTGTGCGGATATCTGCCTCTACCTTCTCCTTCTCTACTAAGGCCTTCTTGGATTCCGGATCTGCAGGAAATTTTATTTTGGCCTCTCTCATCAACAGGTTCAACATCCCAGTGACCAGTCTCGCCAGACCCCTCTACATCAATTGTGTTAACAATGAAAGATTGGACTGTGCCGTGCGTTACCGCACGGAACCCCTCCTAATGTGCATCGGACCTCATCACGAAAAAATTGAGTTTTTGGTCCTCTCCAATTGCACTTCCGAAATTCTCCTTGGACTACCGTGGCTTCAACGCCATTCCCCAACCCTTGATTGGTCCACAGGAGAGATCAAGAGCTGGGGTACTTCTTGTTTCAAGGACTGTCTTAAACCGGTTCCCAGTACTCCCTGCCGTGACCCTGTGGTTCCCCCTGTAACCGGTCTCCCTAAGGCTTATATGGACTATGCTGACGTATTTTGCAAAAAGCAAGCTGAGACTTTACCCCCTCACAGGCCTTTTGACTGTCCTATTGACCTCCTCCCGGGCACTACTCCACCCCGGGGCAGAATTTATCCTCTGTCCGCCCCAGAGACTCTTGCTATGTCTGAATACATCCAGGAAAATTTATCCGCAAATCCTCCTCTCCTACCGGAGCTGGATTTTTCTTTGTGTCCAAAAAAGATGGCTCCCTACGTCCTTGCATTGATTACCGCGGACTAAATAAAATCACGGTAAAGAACCGCTACCCCCTACCTCTTATCTCTGAACTCTTTGATCGCCTTCAAGGTGCCCACATCTTTACCAAACTTGACTTAAGAGGTGCATATAATCTCATCCGCATCAGGGAGGGGGACGAATGGAAAACTGCATTTAACACCAGAGATGGACACTTTGAGTATCTGGTCATGCCCTTTGGCCTGTGCAACGCCCCTGCCGTCTTCCAAGACTTTGTTAATGAAATTTTTCGTGATCTCTTATATTCCTGTGTTGTTGTGTATCTGGACGATATTCTGATTTTTTCTGCCAACTTAGAAGAACATCGCCAGCATGTCCGCATGGTTCTTCAGAGACTTCGAGACAATCAACTTTATGCCAAAATGGAGAAATGTCTGTTTGAATGTCAATCTCTTCCTTTCCTAGGATACTTGGTCTCTGGCCAGGGACTACAAATGGACCCAGATAAACTCTCTGCCGTCTTAGATTGGCCACGCCCCTCCGGACTCCGTGCTATCCAACGTTTTTTGGGGTTTGCCAATTATTAGAGACAATTCATTCCACATTTTTCCACTATTGTGGCTCCTATCGTGGCTTTAACCAAGAAGAATGCCAATCCTAAGTCCTGGTCTCCCCAAGCGGAAGACGCATTTAAACGGCTCAAGTCTGCCTTTTCTTCTGCTCCCGTGCTCTCCAGACCTGACCCATCTAAACCCTTCCTATTGGAGGTTGATGCCTCCTCAGTGGGAGCTGGAGCGGTCCTTCTTCAAAAAAATTCTTCTGGGCATGCTGTTACTTGTGGGTTTTTTTCTAGGACCTTCTCTCCGGCAGAGAGGAACTACTCCATCGGGTATCGAGAACTACTGGCCATTAAATTGGCACTTGAGGAATGGAGGCATCGGCTGGAGGGATCAAAATTTCCAGTTATCATTTACACCGATCACAAGAATCTCTCCTATCTCCAGTCTGCCCAACGGCTGAATCCTCGCCAGGCCAGGTGGTCGTTGTTCTTTGCCCGTTTTAACTTTGAAATTCATTTTCGCCCTGCCGACAAGAACATTAGGGCCGATGCTCTCTCTCGTTCCTCGGATGCCTCGGAAGTAGAGGTCTCTCCGCAACACATCATTCCTCCTGACTGTCTGATCTCCACTTCTCCAGTCTCCATCAGGCAAACTCCTCCAGGGAAGACCTTCGTTTCTCCACGCCAACGTCTCGGGATTCTCAAATGGGGTCACTCCTCCCACCTCGCTGGCCATGCGGGCATCAAAAAGTCTTTGCAACTCATCTCTCGCTTCTATTGGTGGCCGACTCTGGAGACGGATGTTGTTGATTTTGTGCGGGCCTGTACTGTCTGTGCCCGGGATAAGACTCCTCGCCAGAAGCCTGCTGGTCTCCTTCATCCTCTGCCTGTCCCCGAACAGCCTTGGTCTCTGATTGGTATGGACTTTATTACAGACTTACCACCATCCCGTGGCAACACTGTTGTTTGGGTGGTCGTTGATCGATTTTCCAAGATGGCACATTTTATTCCTCTTCCTGGTCTTCCTTCAGCGCCTCAGTTGGCAAAACAATTTTTTGTACACATTTTTCGTCTTCACGGTTTGCCCACGCAGATCGTCTCGGATAGAGGCGTCCAATTCGTGTCAAAATTCTGGAGGGCTCTCTGTAAACAACTCAAGATTAAATTAAACTTCTCTTCTGCTTATCATCCTCAATCCAATGGGCAAGTAGAAAGAATTAACCAGGTCCTGGGTGACTATTTACGGCATTTTGTTTCCTCCCGCCAGGATGACTGGGCAGATCTTCTACCATGGGCCGAATTCTCGTACAACTTCAGAGTCTCTGAATCTTCTTCTAAATCCCCATTTTTCGTGGTGTACGGCCGTCACCCTCTTCCCCCCCTCCCTACTCCCTTGCCCTCTGGTTTGCCCGCTGTGGATGAAGTGACTCGTGATCTTTCCACCATATGGAAAGAGACCCAAAATTCTCTTTTACAGGCTTCATCTCGCATGAAAAAGTTTGCCGATAAGAAAAGAAGAGCTCCCCCCATTTTTTCTCCCGGAGACAAGGTATGGCTCTCCGCTAAATATGTCCGCTTCCGTGTCCCCAGCTACAAACTGGGACCACGCTATCTTGGTCCTTTCAAAATCTTGTGCCAAATTAATCCTGTCTCTTACAAACTTCTTCTTCCTCCTTCTCTTCGTATTCCTAATGCCTTTCATGTCTCTCTTCTTAAACCACTCATCATCAACCGTTTCTCTCCCAAACTTGTTTCTCCCACTCCTGTTTCCGGTTCCTCTGACATCTTCTCCGTAAAGGAGATACTGGCCTCCAAGACAGTCAGAGGAAAAAAATTTTTTTTTGGTTGATTGGGAGGGCTGTGGTCCTGAAGAGAGATCCTGGCAACCTGAGGACAACATCCTAGACAAAAGTCTGGTCCTCAGGTTCTCAGGCTCCAAGAAGAGGGGGAGACCCAAGGGGGGGGGGGTACTGTTACGCCGAGCGCTCCGGGTCCCCGCTCCTCCCCGGAGCGCTCGCCACATCCTCGCTACTGCAGCGCCCCGGTCAGATCCACTGACCGGGTGCGCTGCGATACCGCCTCCAGCCGGGATGCGATTCGCGATGCGGGTGGCGCCCGCTCGCGATGCGCACCCCGGCTCCCGTACCTGACTCGCTCTCCGTCGGTCCTGTCCCGGCGCGCGCGGCCCCGGTCCCTAGGGCGCGCGCGCGCCGGGTCTCTGCGATTTAAAGGGCCACTGCGCCACTGATTGGCGCAGTTGGTCTAATTAGTGTGTTCACCTGTGCACTCCCTATGTATACCTCACTTCCCCTGCACTCCCTCGCCGGATCTTGTTGCCATCGTGCCAGTGAAAGCGTTTCCCAGTGTGTTCCTAGCCTGTGTTCCAGACCTCCTGCCGTTGCCCCTGACTACGATCCTTGCTGCCTGCCCCGACCTTCTGCTACGTCCGACCTTGCTCTTGTCTACTCCCTTGTACCGCGCCTATCTTCAGCAGTCAGAGAGGTTGAGCCGTTGCTAGTGGATATGACCTGGTTGCTACCGCCGCTGCAAGACCATCCCGCTTTGCGGCGGGCTCTGGTGAAAACCAGTAGCAGCTTAGAACCGGTCCACTAGCACGGTCCACGCCAATCCCTCTCTGGCACAGAGGATCCACCTCCTGCCAGCCGAATCGTGACAGTGTCCAAGGCTGCCACTATTTCTATGCACAAGCTTTGCGTACTGCCATGTTTGTATATCACTGTGCACAAACAAAAAATGCACTAAACCAGAGTGCACAAAAATGGATCTTCGAGATGGTGCTAGGCAACCATGTAAAAGAAAACCACGTGTGTATAAAGCACACAGTAATTTATTTGACTTAAAATGATAATAAAATACAACATTAAAGTGGTGCTCCGGCGCTGAGACATCTTATCCCCTATCCTTTGCCTGATAGCGGGGGTCCCACCGCTGGTAACCCCCATGATCTTGCATGCAGCACCCCGGTTACAATCAGTCCCCGGAGCATAGTAAAAACAAAACATGTTTGCTCCAAAGCTGATTACTGGCGATCACGGGGGCCGGAGCATTGTGACGTCACGGCCCCGCCCCCCTGTGATGTCACGCACCGCCCCCTCAATGCAAGCCTGTGGGAGGGGGCGTGACAGCTGCGGGCTCTGCTTTCACTGACAGAGTTGGAAGAGCAGACTGAGAGGCAGAGCGGCTGTCAGCAGTATCTGCCATCTCCTACACAGACATCCCTGCAACATCTCTTCAAAACTGGTGAAAACATGGTGGAGGTGGGTATAGGATAGTTGGAGTGATGTACTGTAACTGTGTGTGTGTGTATGTCCAGCAAGACTGAATGTGTATAGGACTGTGTGCATGCAGCAGTACGGGGTGTGTGTATGGCTGAGCTGTGTGTGTAGTAGAGCTGTGTGTGTATGGCAGAGTTCTGTGTGCAGCAGAGCTGTGTGTGTGTAGTTGAGCTGTATGTGCAGTAAAGCGGAGTGTGTTGTTGAACTGTAGTGTATGTAGTTTAGCCGAGTGTGTGGATGGCTGAGCTGTGTGTGTATAGCTGTGCTGTGTCTGCTGCAGTGCTGAGTGTGTATGGCTGAGCTGTGTGTAGTAGAGCTTCCTTTGTCTGTGTAGCTACTGCTGAGGCAACCAAATAGGAGGCCGTAGGGATAGGACTACAGCTAGGGAGACAGGAAGTTTAGAGCAGTAATGGCAAGCATCATCACTGCAAGCACGCCCAAAAAGTCCAGAAGGATAGCAGATGCCTGTGCAGAGGAATGGAGTGCTTACAGCCACCGGAGAAACCAAAATAAAAGAAGAAAAGGATGGACATGATCAGAGACCAATAAGTATGGCCGCAGTTTTTTTTTTGCTGCAGTGATGACAGTTACACTAACATTTCTAAAAGCATGCCCCATACTAACTTACATACCGAGTCCTATTGAAGTCTGATTGTAACAATCTTTTTTATTATTATTTTTTATTGTTTGCTGTGTGCTGATGTTATAATAAAAAAACACTCTTTTTAGTTGTTATTTTTTTAAATCACGTGATGTCCCACACGTGATGTCCAATAGATGCATGATGTTGCCGTAACATAATGAAGCTATTGGACATCACACGTATCTTCTCCCGCACTCGATGATCGGGACAAGCTCCTTACTTTGCAGGCTTGTCATCATCATCATCAGCAACAGCAGTTCAGTGCTTTATAGTGCTGTAATCCTTTTTTTTTGCTTTGTTGTTGCTGTTTCTGCTGCATCCTGCAAACCTCAAAACCCCTTTTCCATTTGCACATCTTCTATAGTAATTTACTTCATCCTCAAGCACAGTGCAATTCTGTTCAGTCCAGTGCATTTACAACCATACCATGTCATGGAATAGCAAAAAAGGAGCATCTGATTAGCCAGAGAAGTAAGGGAAAGGAAGTGCTTGAACCTAAATGGATAGAATGAGAAATAGATGTGCACCATGAAGGGGGCTCTCGGGGCCTCAATAACAGCAGTAAGAGCGCTAAAAATGACCTTGAAAATTACTTAAAAGATCATGCAGGGTTTAAAAAATCTTGTTATTGTCACGATTCGGCTTACGGGTTGTGGATCCGCTGTGTCAGCGAGGGATTGGCGTGGACCGTGCTAGTGGACCGGTTCTAAGAGGCTACTGGTTTTCACCAGAGCCCGCCGCAAAGCGGGATGGTCTTGCTGCGGCAGTAGCAACCAGGTCGTATCCACTAGCAACGGCTCAACCTCGCTGACTGCTGAGAAGGCGTGGGACAGAAGGACTAGGCAGAGGCAAGGTCAGACGTAGCAGAAGGTCGGGGGCAGGCGGCAAGGTTCGTAGTCAGGATGGATAGCAGAAGTTCAGGTAACACAGGCTTTGGACACACTAAACGCTTTCACTGGCACAAGGCAACAAGATCCGGCAAAGAAGTACAAGGGAGGAGATCAGATATAGCCAGGGAGCAGGTGGAAGCCAATTAAGCTAATTGGGCCAGGCACCAATCATTGGTGCACTGGCCCTTTAAGTCTCAGAGAGCTGGCGCGCGCGCGCCCTAGAGAGCGGAGCCGCGCGCGCCAGCACATGACAGCAGGGGACCAGGACGGGTAAGTGACCTGGGATGCGACTCGCGAGCGGGCGCGTCCCGCTGTGCGAATCGCATCCCCGACGGCCATGACAGTGCAGCGCTCCCGGTCAGCGGGACTGACCGGGGCGCTGCAGGGAGAGAGACGCCGTGAGCGCTCCGGGGAGGAGCGGGGACCCGGAGCGCTAGGCGTAACAGTACCCCCCCCCTTAGGTCTCCCCTTTTTTTTGTCCGGTAACTGCCTCCCCTGGGATGAGGACACCGGGAAAGAATGGAGGGTTTCCTCAACGGCAGGCAGTACAGCAGGAGTAGGAATGGGGAGGGAGGGCAGAGGGTGAAGCTTGGCACGGGGCAGGGTGACACAAGGACGGGAGCCATGAGGAGGCACAGAGGCTTGCCTGACGGGACTGGGAGGGGGGGAGAGGCACTTCCAATGGCAGGCAGAGTCCCAGTTCTTGATCTCCCCGGTGGTCCAATCAAGGGTGGGAGAATGAAGCCGGAGCCATGGCAGACCGAGGAGGACCTCAGAGGTACAGTTGGGGAGAACGAAGAGCTCAATCCTTTCGTGGTGGGGTCCAATGCACATCAGGAGGGGTTCTGTGCGGTAACGCACGGAGCACTCCAATCTGACTCCGTTGACCGCGGAAATGTAGAGCGGCTTGACGAGACGGGTCACCGGGATGCGGAATTTATTCACAAACGACTCCAAAATAAAATTCCCAGAGGCACCAGAGTCCAAGCAGGCCACGGCTGAGAGGGAGGAGTTGGCTGAAGGAGAAATCCGCACGGGCACCGTGAGACGTGGAGAAGCAGACTTAGAACCAAGAGACGCCACACCCACGTGAGCTGGGTGCGTGCGTGCGTTTCCCAGACGTGGAGGACGGATAGGGCAATCCACCAAGAAATGCTCGGTACTGGCACAGTACAGACAGAGATTTTCTTCCCTACGGCGATTCCTCTCTTCCTGGGTCAGGCGAGACCGATCCACTTGCATGGCCTCCTCGGCGGGAGGCCCAGGCGTAGACTGCAAAGGATGCTGTGGGAGAGGTGCCCAGAGATCTAAGTCTTTTTCCTGGCGGAGCTCTTGGTGTCGCTCAGAAAAACGCATGTCAATGCGGGTAGCCAAATGGATGAGTTCTTGGAAGTTGACAGGAATCTCTCGTGCGGCCAGCACATCCTTGATGCGACTGGATAGGCCTTTTTTAAAGGTCGCGCAGAGAGCCTCGTTATTCCATGATAACTCGGAAGCAAGAGTACGAAATTGGATGGCGTACTCGCCCACTGAAGAATTACCCTGGACCAGGTTCAACAGGGCAGTCTCGGCAGAAGAAGCTCGGGCTGGCTCCTCGAAGACACTCCGGACTTCAGCGAAGAAGGACTGGACTGTGGCTGTGGCAGGATCATTGCGGTCCCAGAGCGGTGTGGCCCAAGACAAGGCCTTTCCTGAAAGAAGGCTTACTACGAACGCCACCTTAGACCGTTCTGTAGGAAACAAGTCCGACAACATCTCCATATGCAGGGAACACTGAGACAAAAATCCACGGCAGAGTTTAGAGTCCCCATCAAATTTGTCCGGCAGGGACAAGCGGAGGCTAGGAGCGGCCACTCGCTGCGGAGGAGGTGCAGGAGCTGGCGGAGGAGATGGTTGCTGCTGTAGCAGAGGCAGAAGTTGCTGTAACGTGGCGGTCAACTGCGACAGCTGCTGTCCTTGTTGGGCAATTTGCTGCGATTGCTGAGCGACCACCGTGGTAAGGTCAGCGAGACTTGGCAGCGGCACCTCAGCGGGATCCATGGCCGGATCTACTGTCACGATTCGGCTTACGGGTTGTGGATCCACTGTGTCAGCGAGGGATTGGCGTGGACCGTGCTAGTGGACCGGTTCTAAGAGGCTACTGGTTTTCACCAGAGCCCGCCGCAAAGCGGGATGGTCTTGCTGCGGCAGTAGCAACCAGGTCGTATCCACTAGCAACGGCTCAACCTCGCTGACTGCTGAGAAGGCGTGGGACAGAAGGACTAGGCAGAGGCAAGGTCAGACGTAGCAGAAGGTCGGGGGCAGGCGGCAAGGTTCGTAGTCAGGATGGATAGCAGAAGTTCAGGTAACACAGGCTTTGGACACACTAAACGCTTTCACTGGCACAAGGCAACAAGATCCGGCAAAGAAGTACAAGGGAGAAGATCAGATATAGCCAGGGAGCAGGTGGAAGCCAATTAAGCTAATTGGGCCAGGCACCAATCATTGGTGCACTGGCCCTTTAAGTCTCAGAGAGCTGGCGCGCGCGCGCCCTAGAGAGCGGTGCCGCGCGCGCCAGCACATGACAGCAGGGGACCGGGACGGGTAAGTGACCTGGGATGCGACTCGCGAGCGGGCGCGTCCCGCTGTGCGAATCACATCCCCGACGGCCATGACAGTGCAGCGCTCCCGGTCAGCGGGACTGACCGGGGCGCTGCAGGGAGAGAGACGCCATGAGCGCTCCGGGGAGGAGCGGGGACCCGGAGCGCTAGGCGTAACAGTTATTGTACTGGTACACTTTAATATTGCACTACTTTTCACATTTTATGTTTTTAATTTTTTTTGGGAGGTAACTTGTAAGTTCTTAATTGATGTAAAATTACATTTGTGTAGTACAGGTTGCCATCTTGCCTGCATCTCATATTATATATTCTACTATAGGCACTTATTAAATCGTTTGGCTATTTCCTTTGCAATACAATTGTCGCTTTTATTTTATTTTAGCATTAAAATATAGATTGGTAAAAGCAAATTCAGTTCGGATGCATATATAAAAACAACCTTAGTTCCCCATGCCTAAGTTTAAAAGTAATATCAGGAAGTATTTCTTTACTGAGAGAGTAGTGGATGCATGGAATAGCCTTCCTGCCGAAGTGGTCGCTGCAAATACAGTGAAGGAGTTTAAACATGCATGGGATAAGCATAAGGCTATCTTTCATATAAGATAGGGCCAGGGACTATTGATAGGATTCAGATTATTGGGCAGACTAGATGGACCAAATGGTTCTTATCTGCCGACACATTCTAAGTTTCTATGCCATTGTTAGGATTCGGCTAGCTGGATGTGGATCCTCTGTGTCAGCGAGGGATTGGCGTGGACCGTGTCGGTGGACCGGTTCTAAGTTGCTACTGGTTTTCACCAGAGCCCGCCGCAAAGCGGGATGGTCTTGCTGCGGCGGTAGCAACCAGGTCATATCCACCGGCAACGGCTCAACCTCGCTGACTGCTGAGAAGGCGTGGGACAGAAGGACTAGGCAGAGGCAAGGTCAGACGTAGCAGAAGGTCGGGGCAAGGTTCGTAGTCAATAGCAACGGCAAGAGGTCAGGAACACTGGAAATGGCAAACACAGTGATAGCTTTCTCAAGGCACAAAGGCAACAAGATCCGGCAAGGAAGTGCAGGGGAAGTGAGGTAAGCGGGCCGGGATGCGAATCGCGAGCGGGCGCGTCCCGCATCGCGGATCCATCACGGCTAAAGACATTATCGCAGCGCTCCCGGTCAGCGGGTCTGACCGGGGCGCTGCGAACAGGAGAGCGCTGCGAGCGCTCCAGAGAGGAGCGGGAACCCGGAGCGCTCGGCGTAACAGCCATTCACCAAATAAGTTTCTATTTTTTACATCCTGCCCCTATCTTTGAGAATGGCTTGGAATCTTGGATTGTGTTCAGCTCTTGTTGGGTGATCGGAGTAATCTACAAGACATTAAAGGCATGCATAACGGGAGGAAAAAAAAGAAAACGAAAAGTTAGTTTTATTTATATAAGCCTGTTTAGCCTGACTCATACAAGCTGTTGTAAACTTTTGCATTAGGATATTGTAAATTATATTCGGTAAACACTGTGGTCATTTCTGATGCAGGAAAAAATATCTTATGGGTCTTTGTTCGTAGAATAAGATTTTTTTTTAAGTTTGAATAGTGCAATGCCAGAACTGTTGAACACATCGGACGTTTTTCACCTCTGCCTGGTGCTAAAAATCTGTAGCCTTCCACTACTTTCTTTTAGTTCAGAGCCTCCTCTAAGGTCCTCTACATACTACACTCCAGAGCTGCTTTTAGCTGGTTCACTACTTTTTGAAACTAGGTACCATACATGCTGTAGGTTTCCCTTTTCTTCTTGGAGAACCTACTGTATGTATATCTAACCTGGCAGGTATCAACATTTTTCCATTTTATATGTAAAAACTCCAACTTTGGCAGAAACTGTCCTAGAAAATGAGGATAAATGTGTCTTAAGGAGGCAAGAGCTTCCTGAGGTGGTAGGTGGTTCCATGGGGTTACATACATTTTTTCTCCCAGGTATTTCTGATCTATTTTTGTGAATGAACCACTAGGGAACAAACAAAATACATTACGGAGTGCTTCTTTAAAGTTTACCTGTAGTTAAAAAATATTTTTATATACTGTAGATAATATCATTATGTGTATATTCGTAAAATACATTGGTTAAAGAATTTGTATATTTTTGTCCCTACAGCTATTGTCTATTGTTTCTCTGTGAGGAGTCCAAATACAGGAAGTGAGGGTGGACAAGCAGGGCTCTGTACACTGAGGACAAGCAGGGTTCTGTACACTGAGGACAAGCGGGACTCTGTACAATGAGGACAAGCAGGGCTTTGTACACTGAGGACAAGCAGGGCTCTGTACACTGTGGACAAGCAGGGTTCTGTACACTGAGGACAAGCGTGGCTCTGTACATTGAGGACAAGCAGGGCTCTGTACACTGAGGACAAGCAGGGCTCTGTACACTGAGGACAAGCAGGGTTCTGTACACTGAGGACAAGCAGGGCTCTGTATACTGAGGACAAGCAGGGCTCTGTACACTGAGGACAAGCGGGGCTCTGTACACTGAGGACAAGCGGGGCTCTGTACATTGAGGACAAGCAGGGTTCTGTACACTGAGGACAAGCAGGGCTCTGTACATTGAGGACAAGCAGGGCTCTGTACACTGAGGACAAGCAGAGCTCTGTATACTGAGGACAAGCAGGGCAATGTACACTGAGGACAAGCAGGGCTCTATACGCTGAGGACAAGCAGGACTCTGTATGCTGAGGATACGCAGGGCTCTGTACACTGAGGACAAGCAGGGCTCTGTACACTGAGGACAAGCGGGGCTCTGTATACTGAGGACAAGCAGGGCTCTGTGCACTGAGGACAAGCAGGGCCCTGTGCACATAGGACAAGCAGGGCTCTGTACACTGAGGACAAGCAGGACTCTGTACACTGAGGATACGCAGGGCTCTGTACACTGAGGACAAGCGGGGCTCTGTATACTGAGGACAAGCAGGGCTCTGTGCACTGAGGACAAGCAGGGCCCTGTGCACATAGGACAAGCAGGGCTCTGTACACTGAGAACAAGCAGGGCCCTGTGCACTGAGGACAAGCAGGGCCCTGTGCACTGAGGACAAGCAGGGTTCTGTACACTGAGGACAAGCAGGGCTCTGTACATTGAGGACACGCAGGGCTCTGTATACTGAGGACAAGCGGGGCTCTGTACACTGAGGGCAAGCGGGGCTCTGTATACTGAGGACAAGCAGGGCTCTGTGCACTGAGGACAAGCAGGGCCCTTTCCACTGAGGACAAGCAGGGCCCTGTGCACTGAGGACAAGCAGGGCTCTGTACACTGAGGACAAGCAGGGCTCTGTACATTGAGGACAAGCAGGGCTCTGTACAATGAGGACAAGCAGGGCTCTGTACACTGAGGACAAGCAGGGCTCTGTACACTGAGGACAAGCAGGGTTCTGTACACTGAGGACAAGCAGGGCTCTGTACAATGAGGACAAGCAGGGCTCTGTACACTGAGGACAAGCAGGGTGCTGTACACTGAGGACAAGCAGGGCTCTGTACACTGAGGGCAAGCAGGGCTCTGTACACTGAGGACAAGCAGGGCTCTGTACAATGAGGACAAGCAGGGCTCTGTACACTGAGGACAAGCAGGGCTCTGTACACTGAGGACAAGCAGGGTTCTGTACACTGAGGACAAGCAGGGCTCTGTACAATGAGGACAAGCAGGGCTCTGTACACTGAGGACAAGCAGGGTGCTGTACACTGAGGACAAGCAGGGCTCTGTACACTGAGGACAAGCAGGGCTCTGTACACTGAGGACAAGCAGGGCTCTGTACACTTAGGACAAACAGTGCTCTGTACACTGTGGACAAGCAGGACTCTGCACACTGAGGACAAGCAGGGCTCTGCACACTGAGGACAGAGACACACATGCAATAGCTGCAGGGACAGACAAAAATATAAAAAAAAAAATTAACCAATGTATGTTACAAATATACATATAATGGTATTATCTACCTGATATCAAAATTGTTTTTGTTAACAACAGGTACACTTTAACAATCCTTAAAGGGGTACTCCGGTGGAAAACTTTTTTTTTTTTTTTAATCAGCTGATGGCAGAAAGTTAAACAGATTTGTAAATTACTTCTATTAAAAATCTTAATTCATTTATTTTTGGATTTCTTTTCTGTCACGACCACGGTGCTCTCTGCTGACTTAGGTTCGGGCTCGTTCACATGGCCGTTGGGCTTTGTTAGATGGAGCTCCATTGTCAGTTCTATTAAGTTTAGCGGAGAAAAAAATGGTGCAAGCAGTATTTATTTTTCTCCGCTAAATTACTGTAAAATTACCAGATCACCGACCGGCCCCATGCAAGTGAATGGGGGCCGTCAGGACCCATCAGTAGCCTTTGCATCTGACCCGTTTGGTCCGATCAGCTTAAAAAGAAAAAAAGGAGCCAATCGGACCCTTGACGGATCGGATGCAAACTGCACTGTGAACCTGGCCTTAGCCATACACAGTAAATTGCTATCAGCCAAGCACTCATTCAGCAAACAGTGATTATTCTTGACTCCTCCATCTACCAAACACGATAAGCCATTGTCAGAGACTTCTAGCAGTGGCTTTCGTTCTTGGGAACAAAAGGGTAAGACATGTTGAAATCCAATTGCTCCCTCTTATCCCCTATTGTCAGAACACGGTGTTTAATGGGGCACACAACATCCTAATGCTGGTTGGTGTTGGGACCTAGTGTAGTGTTGCCTGGACTAGTAGAGGGACTTGAAAGTAAGGAGGGCTAGCATACACAGTCTGGGATCTGAGTACTTAAAGGGGTACTCCGCCCCTAGACATCTTATCCCCTATCCAAAGGATAGGGATAAAATGTCTGATCACAGGGGTCCGGCCGCTGGGATCCCCTAAAAACTCTCCTTCATCACGGTGCCTGATGACTGGCGATGCAGGGGTCAGAGGATCGGGACATCACGGCCCCGCCACCTCATGACATCAGGCCATGTCCCCTCAATGCAAGTCTATGGTAGGGGGCATGGCATGACATCACGGCCCCGTCCCTCGTGATGTCACACCCTGCCCTCTCAATGCAAGTCTATGGGAGGGGGCGTGGTGGCCCCTCCAATAGACTTGCATTGAGGGGGCGGGGCATGACATCACAAGGGGGCATGGCCATGACATCACGCTCCTCCGGCCCCTGCATTGCCAGTCATCAGGCATGGAGCGAAGCTCGCTCCGTGTACCAGATGACAGGGGTGCTGCAGGAGAGATAGCGGGGTTTCCCAGTGGCGGTACCCCCACGATCAGACATCCTTTGGATAGGGGATAAGATGTCTAGAGGCAGAGTACGCCTTTAATTTTGTTTAGGGTTCTGAAATAAGGGGTCTGGTTTGAGGTCTGAATTAATTTTGGTGCCTTGTCTGTGGTCTACTTAAAATTGGGGGTCTGGTGTGTGTTTTGAATTTGTTTGTGTTGCTGTATATGCTGGGGTTGGCCAAAGAAGATGGCAGCAAACTATGTAACTAGAGGTTTTGGTGGTTTAAGCCGGATGGAGAAGAAAAGGAAAGTGAATGTCTGCACCCAAAGAAGATGTCACATGTGAGTCACTTGAATTTTAGAGAACCTGTCACCTCTTTTACGTATAGAATTGACGTTCCTATGAAAGGCTGTCATGCTGATTATATATTGTATTGTGTGTTTCCAAGACTCACGACTGTCCCTAGGCTCCTAGTAAATGATTACGTTTCCTGTGTACTGGGGTGTGAAAGTGTCCTATTGTTCTTCAGTCATTTTTAAGAATTATTTGCTAATATGATGGTTTCAAGTGTTTGAATGAAATGGGAGCTGCCATGACAATATATCGGATTCATTAACACTTAACTTCAGGACAGTAACATAAAGCAGTTGCTCATAATTAGTAATAATGGGACAAATACACGTATTTATCTTCTGCTGCATTGTGTAGCAAATAAGGCGGAGAGGGGAATGATCAAATACATATAAATTAAGTTTAATCCAGATTTTCTTTGTCTTCATTTTTTTTCCAAAATCCATCAAACAAACAATATACAAGTATGATGAAGTAGCACATAAGCCTAGAATGCCAAATGGGTTATGTAAAAGGAGCCATCTTGATTTGGCAGAAATGACACCAAATTAAAAGATCTGTCCTCCCTTTATACAGGATTGTTCTTACAACATGAGGGATAAATGCACCAAAAACATAAATATCCACAAAGGCATGTGAGATGTTTTAAAATGCCTGTACACCTTTTATAGGTTCTGGTTAAATGTTCGACAAGCCGACAGCTATCTCACCTGTACCCTCATAAAGATGTTCACTTGGCTTGACCACATGTGTGTTTTACTTGGGGAAGTGGAGGTAATAAGTTGTCAGATGGGCATGTGTATAGGGGCTTAAAGGGGATAAGTGTCTGATCACGGGGGGTATGACCGCCGGGCCCTCCACTCAGATCTATGGAATGGAGCCCAGCTACTCACCTGTGCTCTGAGCAAAGCTGCCCTACCCTTGCAGACATGCAAAGGTGACGGTATAGTACAGGTGTACCGTACTGTAAACAGCTGAACACCTGTACTGTAACGAGCTGAATGCCTGCCCTGTAGGGAGCTAAACACCTGCACTGTAAATAGCTGAACACCTGTACTAAAACGAGCTGAACACCTGTACTGTAACAAGCTGAACACCTGTACTACAATTAGCTGAATCCCTGTACTGTAACGAGCTGAACTCCTGCACTGTAACGAGCTGTACACCTGTACTGTAATGAGCTGAACACCTGTACTGTAAGGAGCTGAACACCAGTACTGTAACAAGCTGAACACCTGTACTACAACTAGCTGAATCCCTGTACTGTAACGAGCTGAACTCCTGCACTGTAACGAGCTGTACACCTGTACTGTAATGAGCTGAACACCTGTACTGTAAGGAGCTGAACACCTGTACAGTAACAAGCGGAACAGCTGTACTACAACGAGTTGAACACCTGCACTGTAACGAGCTGAACACCTGTACTGTATAGAACTGAACACCTGTACTAAAATGAGCTGAACACCTGTACTGTAACAAGCTGAACACCTGTATTGTAACCAGCTTAACCCCTGTTCTGTAACAAGCTGAACATCTATATTGTAACCAGCTTAACCCCTGTACTGTAACGAGTTGTACAACTGTACTGTAACAAGCTGAACACCTGTTCTGTAATGAGCTTAACACCTGTACGGTAACGAGCTGAACACCTGTACTGTAACGAGCTGAACAGCTGTACTGTAACAAACTGAACATCTGTACTATAATGAGCTGAACACCTGCACTGTAACAAGCTGTACACCTGTAATGTAACAAGCTGAACACCTGTGTAACACCTGCGCTCCGGCCGGACACGCCCGCTGTGAGTGCTCTTTGCTTATGTCTCCGCTGCCGTCGGGGCTGGGATTCGCATTGCGTGATGCGCTGGCATGCGAGTCCCAACCTGTCATTCCCCTCCCTTATCTTCCGCCGCTCCGTGTCCTCGCAGCCCTGGTGCGCGTGCCTCCGCCTCCTAGGGCGCGTGCGCACTGGAGCTCTTACTCTTAAAGGGCCAGTGCTCAATTAATCAAGTGTCTACACCTGCACCCCTGTCCTTAAATATCCCTTGGTTCCCTGCCGGATCTTTGGTTGCCTATTGCCATAGTGAAAATCCTGTGTCTCTGTTACCCTGTACCTTTTCCTTGCTACCTTACCTACCCTGCACCTGTGTTACCTGACCTTCTGCCAGCTTTCCATGTCCTGTCAGTCTCCTTCTGTGCCATGCTGCCTCCCAGTTACCTGTGTGGACGAGTCGTGCCAGGGCAGTGACCTGGGTGCCGCCTGCCGCACCATCCCACTTTGCGGTAGGCTCTGGTGAAAACCAACGGCACCTTAGACTCCGCTCCCTTGCATGGCTCACGTCATCAACCACACAGGCCCAGAGGATCCACCACCTGCCGTGACCCGTTACAACCTGTACTGTAACGAGCTGTATACCTGTACTGTAATGAGCTGAACAGCTGTACTGTAACAAGCTGAATGCCTGTAATGTAATGAACTTTACACCTGCATTGTAACAAGCTAAACACCTGTACTGTAACGAGCTAAACACCTGTACTGTCACAAGGTGAACACCTGTACTGCAACGAGCTGAACACCTGTACTGTAACCAACTGAACACCTGTACTGTAACAAGCTGAACACCTGTACTGAAATGAGCTGAACACCAGTACTGTAACGATCTGAACACCTGCACTGTAACGAGCTGAGCACCTGTACTGTAAAGAGCTGAACACCTGTACTGTAACGAGCTGAACACCTGTACTGTAATGAGCTGAACACCTGTACTGTAACGAGCTGTAAACCTGTACTGTAACGAGCTGTACACCTGTACTGTAACGAGCTGTACACCTGCACTGTAATGAGCTTAACACCTGTACCGAATTTAGCTGTACACCTGTACTGTAATGAGCTAAACACCCGCACTGTAGCGAGCTGAACACCTGCACTGTAATGAGCTGTACACCTGTACTGTAAAGAACGGAACAACTGTACTGTAATGAGCTGAACACCTGTACTATAACGAGCTGAACACCTGTACTATAACGAGCTGAACACCTGTACTATAATGAGTTGAACACCTGTACTGTAACAAGGGGAACACCTGCACTGTAACAAGCTGAACTCCTGCACTGTAACGAGCTGAACACCTGTACTACAAAGAGCTGTACACCTGTACTGTAACAAGCTGAACCCCTGTACTATAATGAGCTGAACACCTGTACTGTAACGAGCTGAACACCTGTACTATAACGAGCTGAACACCTGTACTGTAACAAGCTGAACACCTGTACTGTAACGAGCTGAACACCTGTACTATAACGAGCTGAACACCTGTACTGTAATGAGCTGAACCCCTGTACTGCAACAAGCTGAACTCCTGCACTGTAACAGGCTGAACACCTGTACTGTAATGAGCTGTACACCTGTACTATAAAGAGCTGAACACCTGTACTGTATTAAGATTAACAGCTGTTCTGTAATGAGCTGAACAGCTGTACTGTAACGAGCTGTACACCTGTACTGTAAAGAGCTGAACACCTGTACTGTAAGGAGCTGAACACCTGTACTGTAAGGAGCTGAACACCTTTACTGTATCAAGCTTAACAGCTGTTCTGTAACGAGCTGAACACCTGTACTGTAAGGAGCTGAACACCTGTACTGTAAGGAGCGGAACACCTGTACTGTAAGGAGCTGAACACCTGTACTGTAAGGAGCTGAACACCTGTACTGTAACAAACTGAACACCTGTACTGTAAGGAGCGGAACACCTGTACTGTAACAAGCTGAACACCTGTACTGTAAGGAGCTGAACACCTGTACTGTAACAAGCTGAACACCTGTACTGTAAGGAGCTGAACACCTGTACTGTAAGGAGCTGAACACCTGTACTGTAACAAGCTGAACACCTGTACTGTAAGGAGCTGAACACCTGTACTGTAAGGAGCTGAACACTTGTACTGTAACAAGCTGAACACCTGTACTGTAAGGAGCTGAACACCTGTACTGTAACAAACTGAACACCTGTTCTGTAACGAGCTGAACACCTGTACTGTAAGGAGCTGAACACTTGTACTGTAACAAGCTGAACACCTGTACTGTAAGGAGCTGAACACCTGTACTGTAAGGAGCTGAACACCTGTACTGTAACGAGCTGAACACCTGTACTGTAACGAGCTGAACACCTGTACTGTAACAAACTTAACACCTGTACTGATTGACTATACTGAGTGGGGGAGGAGGGCTCAGTGAGTGTGACTGCAGGTTGCTTTATCCCATAGCTTGTGATTGGACACCAGTCATGGCCGTTAGTGATTACTGTGGCTGTGGCATTGCAGAGAGTTGAGGAAAACATTATTGGAATGCTGTTTTTCTGACCTGTCAAGTCTCAGTGCTGGCAACTGGAGACCTAGGGACCTGACAGGCTATCCTATAATTATATTATCTAGATTGCCTTATATAGGTTTATTATCAGGATAGTTTATATTTAGCTTTATACCTGGTTGGAATATATTACATGACTTCTGGGTAAATTTCTCTTTATTTTATGGGAATATCAGCACATTACAGACTAAAAATGTCACAGTCTATATTCCCATAGAAAATTTAGCATAATTTATTAAAGGGGTATGCCACCCCTAGACATCTTATCTCCTATCCAAAGAATAGGGGGTAAGATGTCTAGGAGTGGAGTACCCCTTTAAGGGCCCTAGCCGCTAACTGAGTTATATAGTAGTAGATTTTCTGAAAAAATATTCTGCCTTACTTTGCATTATATCCTATTTCCAAAAAATTGAAAATATCATATGAAAACCCCACTTAACCCTACTTAATCTGCCATAAAAGATGCATTATACAGATGGCCCATGACCGGAGGAACAGGACAAGTTATACCTGGTAGTCCTGGACTGTTTTCCAAACTATAAGATTGCAAAACCGTACGTTCCATGTTTCGGAATGGTGCAAATTTACTTTTGTCCTCCATGCACTCTTCTTTCCATGGGCCATCAATTCATTTTACAGTATGTGGCTTAGCTGAAGAAAGATCCTTTCTTTCCCAAATTTGGTTGCAAATCTTGGTTGTTTTAAAATATCTGGGATCAACAACATCCTCAGGTTTCTTTATAACTCATGTGATTCTGTGCATGCAGCCATGTCTAATTATTCCTTACTTCTGCGGGTTTTCTATAGAGATCTTATCTGAAGGGTCACCGGGGCTCAGTGTGTCCCTTTTTACCTTATTTGAACGTCTAACTCTTTATACATTGCTTAACAGATGCTTATTCTGCTTTTTGTTTGACTTGCTTTTCCACTTTTTTTTTTAGTTTGTAACTTACCTCTCCTTTGAAATGTGGAAAGATAGGTAAAAATGTGAAAAAGCTGTAAATAACTAACTAGACTGACATCTAAACATTGGCACAATAAGGTCTAGTTGGCACTGAAGAAATTTGGGCAGAATCCACAAGGTACCTGTCATGAACTTGATAATTTTTTTTATCCTCCCAGTTCCCTCCCCCATCATGATAAACCACCCCCTGCCTTTATTTTTATAATTTTTTTGTTGTTTTCTACCTTGATATTATGCTGTCTTTTCTGCTCAGTCTCAGTGAGCTCCACAGACTGGGAAGGGGCATTCCCCAGCAGGTGTGACAGCAGGTGTGATACCCCTCAGCTCTCAGCACTGAACTCTACAGTGTGTCAGCTCTGTCCAGCAGCTTGCAATGGGAGCAGGAATATTTAGCACAGTATATAGCACAATATTTAGCACAGTATATAGCACAATATTTAGCACTATGCACTGAAGGCATTATGACTTTACAATCTAGCTCAGCTCAAAGTAAAAGGAGCAGAAATATTCAGCTTTATACACTCTATACACTGTGCTGAGCTGAGGTACCACCTGACTTTTGTCTCTGCCAGGCTGGTGCAGGACTGCAGGCAGGGCCAGGAGGAGGACCCCTGGTGGACAAACATTTAGGGGTTAATTTAACATATAAAGTTACAACATTGTATTAAGAAGTATATAAGAATGGCAATCTACTGTATTTTTTGCCGTATAAGATGCACTTTTTCTTCCCCAAAACTGGGGGGGAAAAGTTGGTGCGTTTTATACGGCGAATACACATTAAAACCCTGTCCTATCGCAGCGATCCTGGTGGCCATCGACGGCCGAGACCCGTGGCTAATACAGGACATCACTGACTGCGGTGATGCCCTGTATTAACACTTCAGAGGCGGCGTTCAAAGCTGACCGCCGCGTCTGAAGGGAAAGTGACACTAACCCGGCTGTTCAGTCGGGCTGTTCGGGACCGCCGCAACTTCACCGCGGCGGTCCCGAACACCCCTACTGAATAGCCGGGTTAGTGCTTACAGGACACCGGGAGGGACCCTACCTGCCTCCTCGGTGTCTGCTCCGTGCCGGGATCCCCTGCATGGCCGGCACTCTCCTTCATCATCATCATGTCATTGCGCACGCCGTCCCGTCATCCAATAGGAGCGGCGTGCGGAGCGGCGTGATGGCGGCGACGGAGAGCGAGGATACCGGGCAGCAGAGACGTTCTGGAGCGACGGGGACACCCCAGGGACGCGGCGACAGCGATGGAGGGCGACATCCAGGGCAGCGGTAACGAGCGGTGACGGGTCCGGAGCGGCAGGGACACGTGAGTATTACCTCCTATACCAGATGTCGCAAAACTACAATTCCTGGCATGCCCGGACAGCCAACGGCTGTCCGGGCATGCCGGGAGTTGTAGTTTTGCAACATCCGGAGGTCCGCTGGTTGAAGATCACTGTCCTATACTTTACATTGTATTCTCGATTTTTCTCCTTTAAAATTGGGTGCGTCTTATATGCCGGAGCGTCCTATATGGCGAAAAATACAGTAATCTATAACATACTAATATTTACTACTAGAGGTAGCATTTAAATCGTACTCTGAGAACAATCATTTTGGCTAAAATTTAATAAGCACCTAAGGCACCTAACGTTCTCATGCAAAACTGTAACAACTGCAGAAATTTTGGTTTGTACGTAAGGAGGTTGTCTCAATAAGGTCAGGTTCGCCAAACCCTAACTCTACCAGGCTGCACCATTATTGGATCAAACAGAAGTCATCTGTCTGGCATTGCCTTTATGTGCTGCTTGCTGGGAAGTTTTTTGTAATTACACCCGAGTTCTTGTGAGTTGTTATGGAGATATTTACAATGTTTTTCCCTTTGGACAATAGCCACTCCATCAGGCTGAGGTTAAAGCCCAAACTCCTCATTCAGTGGTCATGATTTATTTACAGAAAAACTTCATAGGTAATAAAACTGGAGGTGGAGCGTCAGGAGGGGATACGAGGAAAGGAAATATGAATAAATATATCAGGTGTATACTTATGCTAGGAGGCCTTAAAGGGGTACTCCGGCCCTAAGACATCTTATCCCCTATCCAAAGATTAGAGGATAAGATGTCTGACCGCGGGAGTCCAGCCGCTGGGATCCCCCGCAATCTTGCATTCGGCACCCACCTCTGTGAGCTGCATGCCGTGCTGCCAGCTCGCAAACTGTAGGGTGCCGACCACTGGGCCAAAGTATTGTGATGTCATGACTCCGCCCCCGTGTGACATCACCCCCGCTATGCAAGTCTATGGGAGGGGGCGTGACGGCCGTCACGCCCCCTCCCATAGACTTGCATAGCGGGGCTTGGCGTCACGATGTCTTAGGGCCGGAGTACCCCTTTAATAATAAGATGGAGGAACCTTAACTATTAGAAGAAAACTGTCAGCCAGTTCACCCACACTAAACCCAATACACTGGGTTATAAAGTGGGTAAACAGGAGTCCATACAGGGGTCACTTAAATGTTTTCATCCACTGGCCGCCAAGTTATGCCCCTGTAAAATTCCACTCCCCCGCCGGCCGTCTGCCTCTGCCTCCCACACTGAAGTTTCTAAGCCCGCCCCCGTTGTTTGTATATTCATTATCTTCAACTCCACGTCCTAATGACGTAGAGTCACATGTTCCCCCTCTGTCTGCAGAGCGCATGCGCATGAAGATGTTAGCCAGCTGCTGGATGCTGTGAATGGAACCGGCGCATGTGCAGTAGCACTGCGCAGAGCAAGAACAGTACGCGGAGCTCTTGCGTCATCAGGATGTGAGAGCTGGGTAAAATCTTCATGCGCATGTGCTCTGCAGATAGTGCGCTGCGCTCAGGGAACATGTGACTCCATGTCACTAGGACGTGAAGTTGAAGATAATGAATATGCAAACAACGGGGGTGGGCTTAGAAACGTCAGTGCGGGAGGCAGACGGCCGGCGAGGTAGTGGAATTTTATGGGGCATAACTCGGCGGCCAGTGGACGAAAAAATGTAAGTGACCCCTGTATGGACTCCTGTTCACCCACACTATAACCCAGTGTATTGGTTTTAGTGTGGGTGAACTGGCTGACAGTTTTCCTTTAAAGGGGTACTTCGGCGCTAAGACATCTTATCCCCTATCCAAAGGACAGGGGATAAAGTGCCCGATCGTGGTTGTCCCGCCCACTGGGAACCCCAGTGATCTTGCACGCAGCACCCCGTTAGAATAAGTCCACGGGAAGTGTTCGCTCCAGGTCTCATTACTGGCGATCACGGGGATGGAGTGTTGTGACGTCACGCTCTGCCCCCGTGTGATGTCACGCTCCGCCCCCTCAATGAAAGCCTATGGGAGGGGGCGTGACAGCTGTCACGCCCCCTCCCATAGGCTTGCATTGAGGGGGCAAAGCGTGACGTCACACGGGGGGCGGAGCCGTGACGTCACAACGCTCCGTCCCCGTGATCACCAGTGATCAGACCCAGAGCAAACACGCTCCGGGGACTGATTCTAACGGGGTGCTGCGTGCAAGATCACTGGGGTCCCCAGCGGCAGGACACCTGCGATCAGGCATCTTATCCCCTATCCTTTGGATAGGGGATAAGATGTCTTAGCGCCGGAGTACCCCTTTAAAGTGTACCTGTCGTCAACAAAAACGTTTTATATAATGTAGATAATTCCATTATATGTATATTTGTAATATACATTGAGGAAAATGATTATGAGGAGTCCCTATGGCTGGAAATAAGGGAGGCGGTAAGAACAGGGTTCAAGTCCTGGAAAACTAAGTGAGGGAACTCACCTATGATTTCCACTCAAGGGCTGGTCCTGCTGTAAAAAAAAGTGCAGGAACTAAGTTCCCAGGCATTCCTGCAGGACTTGACCCCTGGGTAAGAACAATAAATTACTGAAAGAGGTTGGTTTTAAGTCACCACATATAATAGAGACAGCAGAAAACATAATATTAGGACTAATAGAGGGGCAGCAAAGAAGGGTAAAGTTGTTGTTATGGTGGGCATTAACCATTTAATGACCCAGCGATTTTTAGTATTTTACCTTTTCATTTTTTCCTCCTCGCCTTTTATAATCTATAACTCTTCGAAATTTTAATCTCTAGGGCGTGTTGTTTGCAGGACTTGTACGGTAATGCAAAAAATAATTATTTGTGGGGCTGAATAAAAAAAAAAAGACTCCATTATCCAACTTTTTGAAGGTTTAGTTTCTACGTAGTAACCTTTTCGGTAATAATCTGTAGGTCCAAACGATTACAACCATACCAAATTTATATAGATTTCATTTTATTTTACTAGTTAAAAAATTTAAATTAAAATAAGAAAATTAGTAGGCTTAAGATCGGCCTTTTCTGACCCCCTGTAACTTTTTTATTTTTCGGTATACGGTGATTTATGGGGCTCATTTTTTTGCATTGTGATCTCTAGTTTTTAACGGTGCAATTTTTTGTTATGATGGGACGTATTGATCACTATTTTATTCTGGACTATGGTTTATGTTTACACCATCGACCGTGCGGTTTAATTAATGCTATTTTTTAATAGTTCGAACATTTACGCACACAGGAATGCAACTTTTTTTTTTTTTACACAATTTTATTTATAAAATGGGAAAAGGGTGGTGATTCAAACTTTTCTTAGATGGAGGAGGTATACACATTATTACTTAATTTTTTTAAATTATTTTTTTACAATTTAAACCCCTTAAGGATGAAACCTATTTTGGCCTTAGGGACCAGGCGAATTTTCGTTTTTGCACTTTAGTTTTTTCCCATTCTAAAAATCATAACGCTTTAAATTTTGTACCTACAGACCCATATAAGGGCTTGTCTTTTGGGTCACCAATTATGCTTTGTAATAATTAAATGTGCAGTGAAACAAAAAAAAAAACTTATTAGTGGAGTGAAATAAAAAATAAAAAACAAATGCCATTTTGTAACTTTTGGGGGCTTCCGTTTCCGCGCAGTGCACTTTTCAGTAAAACTGACAGCTTATGTTTATTTTGTAGGTCCATACGATTACAATGATACTCAATTTATTTAGGTTTTATTTTAAAACATGCACCAAAATTAGTATGTTTAAAATTGTCATCTTCTGACCCCTATAACTGTTGCGCCGAGCGCTCCGGGTCCCTGCTCCTCCCCGGAGCGCTCGCGGCGTCTCTCTCTCTGCAGCGCCCCGGTCAGACCCGCTGACCGGGAGCGCTGCACTGACATTGCTGGCGGGGATGCGATTCGCATAGGGGGACACGCCCGCTCGCGAATCGCATCCCAAGTCACTTACCCGTCCCGGTCCCCGGCTGTCACGTACTGGCGCACGCGGCTCCGCTCTCTAGGGCGCACGCGCGCCAGCTCTCTAAGATTTAAAGGGCCAGTGCACCAATGATTGGTGCCTGGCCCAATCAGCCTAATTAGCTTCCACCTGCTCCCTGTCCATAATACCTCACTTCCCCTGCACTCCCTCGCCGGATCTTGTTGCCATTGTGCCAGTGAAAGCGTTTCCTTGTGTGTTCCTAGCCTGTGTTCCAGACCTCCTGCCGTTGCCCCTGACTACGATTCTTGCTGCCTGCCCTGACCTTCTGCTACGTCCGACCTTGCTCTTGTCTACTCCCTTGTACCGCGCTTATCTCAGCAGTCAGAGAGGTTGAGCCGTTGCCGGTGGATACAACCTGGTTTCTACTGCCACTGCAAGACCATCCCGCTTTGTGGCGGGCTCTGGTTAAAACCAGTAGCAACTTATAACCGGTCCACCGGTACGGTCCACGCCCATCCCTCTCTGACACAGAGGATCCACCTCCAGCCTGCCGAATCGTGACAATAACGTTTTCATATTTCTGCATATGGAGCTACATGAGGGCTAATTTTTCGCGCCGTGATCTGTCGTTTTTATCGGTACCATTTTGATGGGACATTTTGATCCCTTTTATAAATTTTTTATTGTATATGAAGTGACCAAAAATGCACAATTTTGGACTTTTTGATATATTTTTTTAAGTGTACGCCATCCGTGAGGTTTAACTAACCTTATATTTTAATAACACATATGTTTATGTTTATTTTTAATTATATTCATTTATTTAAAAAAATGGGAAAAGAGGGATGATTTAAACTTTTATTAGGGGAGGGGCTTATTCACATTTTACATTTTTTTTAGCTTTTTTTCAGCTTTTTTTTTTACGATTGCATACACTGTTCAATGCTGAGCTTTGGCTTAGCATTGTTCAGTGTTATCGATGTTCTGCTGCTCCAGCCTGCGGAGGCTGGAGGCAGCATAAGATCACCAATCGGACGACAAGGAGGCAAGAAGGGGCCTCCCCCTGCCCTCTCAGCTGATCAGGACATCGTGATGGTCCAGATCAGCTCCGCTGAACTGCCAGAATAATTTTACTTTTATTTTAGATTCCCCACTCAATTTTGGTTGGCGTCTAGAGGGATAAAACCAGCAACATTGATGGCACCCAATTTTAAAGGTGCAAAATCTAGAAAAAAAAGATTCTGAACCCAACAGTGATCTTCAACCTGCGGACCTCCAGATGTTGCAAAACTACAACTCCCAGCATGCCCGGACAGCCAACGGCTGTCCAGGCATGCTGGGAGTTGTAGCTTTGCAACATCTGGAGGACTGCAGGTTGAAGACCACTGGTATAGGAGGTAATACTCACGTGTCCCCGCCGCTCCGGACCCGTCACCGCTGCCCTGGATGTCGCTCCATCGCTGTCGCCGCATCCCCGAGGTGTCCCCGATGCTCCGCACGTCTTCTTCCCCGGGATCCCCGCTCTCCGTCGCCGTCATCACGTCGCTACGCTCCTATTGGATGACGGGACGGCGTGCGCGACGACGTGATGACGTCGAAGGAGAGCGCCGGCCATGCAGGGGATCCCGGCATGGAGCAGACACCGAGGAGGCAGGTAAGGTCCCTCCCGGTGTCCTGTAAGCTGTTCGGGACGCCGTGATTTCACCGCGGCAGTCCCGAACAGCCCGACTGAACAGCCGGGTTAGTGTCACTTTCGCTTCAGACGCGGCGGTCACCTTTGATCACCGAGTCTGAAGGGTTAATACAGGGCATCACCGCGATCGGTGATGTCCTGCATTAGCCGTGGGTCCCGGACGTTGATGGCGGCAGGGACCGCCGCGATAGGGGTGTATTCACCGTATAAGACGCACCAACTTTCCCCCCCAAGTTTTGGGGAAGAAAAAGTGCGTCTTATACGGTGAAAAATACGGTATAGATTCCAGATTTATGGGGACAAATCGTTGATCCAGGGATTTATTCTTATGCCGCATTGGAGTCGGGAAGGAATTTTTCCTCTGTTATGGGGCATCATCAGCCTCATGTTTATTTATTTAGTTTTTTTTTTTTGCCTTCCTCTGGATCAACACAGTAGGGTTTTGGGTTGAACTTGATCGACTCCTGTCTGATTTCAACCTTATAAATAGTGTTGCTCACGAATATTTGCAATACGAATTTTATTCGTGAGTATCGCATATTCGCGGATTTGCGAATATAGCACTATATATTCATAATTACCAATATTGTATATTTTTTTGGTTTTTTTTTTCACAGTACACATCACAGTGATCACCCCTCTCTGCTTCCACCTTGTGTGGTGTAAAGAAGGCTCTAATACTACTGTGTGAGACTGGCGTGCGAATTTTCGCATATGCAAATTTTCGCATATGCAAATCTTCGTTTATGCAAATTTTCGTAAATGCTAATTTTTCACATATGCGAAAATAAAACGCGAATATTACGAATATGCGAATTTAGCGAATATATGACGAATATTCGTCCATATATTCGCGAAATATCGCGAATTCGAATATGGCCTATGCCGCTCAACACTAAACTTATAAACTATGTTACTACTGTAGTTACATGTTTGGTATTTGCTTGTGCCTGAAGGTAAAGGCTGTATTTGTTTTCTTACTGAATAAAGACAGAAGAAGCCCATTACTTCCGCGTCCTTGTCTCTGACGGCTGTTTTGCAGTTATTTCCCTGATTCTACAAATCTTTCACATAACCTTTAGTATCGCTCAGTACTCATGGCTCATCCCAATATATCCAGCAAAGTTTCCCTCTGGAAACAGATGCCAGAACCGATTCCATTGTTATTAAAGTGGCACTCTGCTGGAAAACATTTTATTTAATTTTTTTTTTTTTATCAACTGGTGCCAGAAAGTTAAAAAATTTGTAAATTACTTCTATTTAAAAATCTTAAACCTTCCAGTACTTATCAGCTGCTGTATGCTCCACAGGAAGTTCGTTTCTTTTTGAATTTCCTTTCTGCCTGACCACAGTGCTCTCTGCTGACACCTCTATCTATTTTAGGAACTGTCCAGGGCAGGAAAAAAAATCCCCATAGCAAACATCTCCTGCTCTGGACAGTTTCTGACATGGACAGAGATGTCAGCAGAGAGCACTGTGGTCAGACAGAAAGGAAATTGTAGTATGCAGCAGCTAATAAGTACTGGAAGGATTAAGATTTTTAAATAGAAGTAATTTACAAATCTGTTTAACTTTCTGGCACCAGTTGTTTTAAAAGAAAATGTTTTCCACCGGAGTACCCCTTTAACCCCTTAACGACGCAGGACGTATATTTACGTCCTGCGCCGGCTCACGCGATATGAAGCGACATCAACGGCCGGGACCCGCGGCTAATACCACACATTGCCGATCGCGGCGATGTGCGGTATTAACCCTTTAGAAGCGGCGGTCAAAGCTGACCGCTGCTTCTAAAGTGAAAGTGAAAGTGACCCGGCTGCTCAGTCGGGCTGTTCGGGACCGCCGCGGTGAAACCGCAGCGTCCCGAACAGCTGACCGGACACCAGGAGGGCCCTTACCTGCCTCCTCGGTGTCCGATCGACGAATGACTGCTCCGTGCCTGAGATCCAGGCAGGAGCAGTCAAGCGCCGATAACACTGATCACAGGCGTGTTAATACACGCCAGTGATCAGCATGAGAGATCAGTGTGTGCAGTGTTATAGGTCCCTATAAGTGTTATACCCCCCTTTCCCCAGAAAAAAAATAAAACAGTGTAAAAAAAAATAAAAACAAACATATGTGGTATCGCCGCGTGCGTAAATGTCCGAACTATAAAAAGATATCATTAACTAAACCGCGCGGTCAATGGCGTACGCGCCAAAAAATTCCAAATTCAAAAAAAGCGCATTTTTGGTCACTTTTTATACCATTAAAAAATGAATAAAAAGTGATCAAAAAGTCCGATCAAAACAAAAATCATACCGATAAAAACTTCAGATCACGGCGCAAAAAATGAGTCCTCATACCGCCCTGTACGTGGAAAAATGAAAAAGTTATAGGGGTCAGAAGATGACATTTTTAAACATATAAATTTTCCTGCATGTAGTTAGGATTTTTTCCAGAAGTGCGACAAAATCAAACCTATATAAGTAGGGTATCATTTTAACCGTATGGACCTACAGAATAATGATAAGGTGTCATTTTTACCGAAATATGCACTGCGTAGAAACGGAAGCCCCCAAAAGTTACAAAATGTTTTTTTTTTTCGATTTTGTCGCACAATGATTTTTTTTCCATTTCGCCGTGCATTTTTGGGTAAAATGACTAATGTCACTGCAAAGTAGAATTGGCGACGCAAAAAATAAGCCATAATATGGATTTTTAGGTGGAAAAATGAAAGGGTTATGATTTTTTAAAGGTAAGGAGGAAAAAACGAAAGTGCAAAAACGGAAAAACCCTGAGTCCTTAAGGGGTTAAAGAGGTACTCCGGAGGAAAACCTTTTTTTTTTTCAACCGGTGCAAGAAAGTTAAACAGATTTGTAAATTACTTCTATAAAAAAAATCTTAATCCTTCCAATACTTATTAGCTGCTGAATTCGACAGAGGAAATTCTATTCTTTTTTTACCACAGTGCTCTCTGCTGACATCTCTGTCCATTTTAGGAACTGTCCTAACGTAAGTTTGCTATGGGGATTTTCTCTTACACTGGACAATTCCAAAAAATGACAGAGATGTCAGCAGAGAGCACTGTGCTTGTGATTCAGCAGAGAGCTCTGTGTAAGTATTGTGTAGTATTCAGCAGCAAATAAGTACTGGAAGGATTAAGATTTTTTAATAGAAGTAATTTACAAATCTGTTTAACTTTCTGGCACCAGTTGATTTAGAAAAAAAAAAAAGTTTTCCACCGGAGTACCCCTTTAACCCGAAGACTATTGCTTGCTTATCCCCAGTCTTCTAAGAGACTTTACCATCCTGGACAGACTTCAGTGAAGACTATTGATTTCCCTTTTCCGTCCCCCCTACCCCATTTATGTGACTGCCTGTGATTTTCCCTCCCTCTCCTTTTTCCATTCTTCCCACATTGCTGTCTTTATTGCTTTATTGTTTGTTATGTGATTTATTGAATAAGCCGGAATGTTAGTTTAGCATGATGTGCGCTGTATAGACTCATGTGCTGTGAATAGTCGACTGTTATGTTTTCTTTGCTAGCACGGTACACTGTATATTTACCTCATAGATCAGTGGTCTCCAACCTGCGGACCTCCAGATGTTGCAAAACTACAACTCCCAGCATGCCCGGACAGCCCTTGGCTGTCCGGGCATGCTGGGAATTGTAGTTTTGCAACATCCGGAGGTCTGCAGGTTGGAGACCACTGCCCTAGATCAGCGGTCTTCAAACTGTGGCCCTCCAGAGGTTGAAAACTACAACTCCCAGCATGCCCGGACAGCCGTTGGCTGTCTGGGCATGCTGGGAGTTGTAGTTTTGCAACATTTGGAGGTCTGTCTGACAGCTTTCTGTGCCTGCTGGGAATTGTAGTTTTGCAATATCTGGAGGTCTGCAGGTTGGACACCACTGGCCTACATCAGCGGTCTTCAAACTGTGGCCCTCCAGAGGTTGCAAAACTGCAACTCCCAGCATACCCGGACAGCCGTTGGCTGTCCGGGCAGGCTGGGAGTTGTAGTTTTGCAACATCTGGAGGTCTGCAGGTTGGACACTACAGGCCTAGATCAGCGGTCTTCAAACTGTGGCCCTCCAGAGGTTGCAAAACTACATCTCCCAGCATGCCCGGACAGCTGTTGGCTGTCCGGGCATGCTGGGAGTTGTAGTTTTGCAACATCTGGAGGTCTGTCCGACAGCTTTCTGGGCATGCTGGGAATTGTAGTTTTGCTACATCTGGAGGTCTGCAGGTTGGAGACCACTGGCCTAGATCAGCGGTCTTGAAACGGTGTCCCTCCAGATGTTGCAAAACTACAACTCCCAGCATGCCCGGACAGCCAACGGCTCTCCGGGCATGCTGGGAGTTGTAGTTTTGCAACATCTGGAGGTCTGCAGGTTGGAGACCACTGGCCTAGATCAGCGGTCTTGAAACGGTGTCCCTCCAGATGTTGCAAACCTACAACTCCCAGCATGCCCGGACAGCCAACGGCTGTCCGGGCATGCTGGGAGTTGTAGTTTTGCAACATCTGGAGGTCTGCAGGTTGGAGACCACTGGCCTAGATCAGCGGTCTTCAAACGGTGTCCCTCCATATGTTGCAGAACTACAACTCCCAGCATGCCCGGACAGCCAACGGCTGTCCGGGCATGCTGGGAGTTGTAGTTATGCAACATCTGGAGGTCCGCAGGTTGGAGACCACTGTTATAGACGATTGTTAACAAAGATATTTACAATTTAAAAAAAAATCCTTCACACCTAACTTTTCCCTATCTCTACGTTTCCCATTGTCAGGGACATGGGGGTCAGTCTGGGACTATTAGTTTGCGCCGGGTATCACATTGATTTGCTGAATTTCTGCCTTTATTACCATGGACATAGATCATTTGTAAATAGCTTTAGACTCCCGGGGTAATAGTTTCATATTTTCTAAACCTGTTCAACAAGAAATGCTGCCTCCCCACACAATTGTTTTTCCCCTGCTTCGAAACACGCAATACAAATAGGAAAACCTGATGGAGGGAACATGAATGCCAGTTTTCATTTCGGAGATGAAGAAATGTTTATGTTGCTCCTTCCTGTTGGGGACTTGTAATGCCAAGTGACACAAGCTTGAATTAAAGAGGTAGTCAAGTGGTGAAAAACGTATCCCCTATCCTAAGGATAGGGGATAAGTTTGAGATCGCGGGGGGTCCGACCGCTGGGGCCCCCTGCGATCTCTCTGTACGGGGCCCCGGCTCTCCGGCCAGATAGCGAGTGTCGACCTCCGCACGAAGCGGCGGCCGACACGCCCCCTCAATACATCTCTATGGCAGAGCCGGAGATTGCCAAAGGTAGCGCTTCGGCTCTGCCATAGAGTTGTATTGAGGGGGCGTGTCGGCCGCCACTTCATGCGGAGGTCGACACGCCCCCTTCCCGCGGGCTGTCGGGGCTCCATACAGGAGATCGCAGGGGGCCCCAGTGGTCGGACCCCCACGATCTCAAACTTATCCCCTATCCTTAGGATAGGGGATAAGTTGTTCACCACTGGGTCACCACTGGACTACTCCTTTAACACACTCACCTTCTTGTGTTGCGGGCACAACACTGATGTAAGCTTTCTGAGTACTTGCACTCTATATATTCTCCTCTAGGCTGCCGAACATCTGTCCCGATACTCCGTGGTGTCGGTCTGGCAGATAGTGGTGTGGATGCTGGATAACCTCGGCAAGGTGCTTGTCCAGTCCTGGTGAAGATGGTGATGCTTCTCTGGGGCGCCTCCGGATACGTGGATGTTCCAACCTCCGACCCAGGTAGGGGTTAAAGAAGGAAGGTGCGGGAGCAATTGAAAGTTTTAAAAGGCTTTATTCAGACAACGCGTTTCGCAAGGGGTCCCTTGCTTCATCAGGTCATCAAACGCGTCGTCTGAATAAAGCCTTTTAAAACTTTCAATTGCTCCCGCACCTTCCTTCTTTAACCCTTACCTGGGTCGGAGGTTGGAACATCCACGTATCCGGAGGGGCCCCAGAGAAGCATCACCATCTTCACCAGGACTGGACAAGCACCTTGCCGAGGTTATCCAGCATCCACACCACTAGGTTCTGTTTAATAAATTACATCTTCTAGAAATAACAAAAAATTATCTGGGCTCATGAATATTCCTCTTCTCTTAGTCCATCCATTATTTTACTGGTTAAGGGTACGTTCAAGCGTGCGGATTTTCGCAGCGGATTTGCAGTAAAAAATATGCACGTGTGAACGCACCCTCAAGGGGAACTCCGGTGGAATTTTTTTTTTTTTCCAAATCAACTGGTGCCAGGAAGTTAAACATGTTTATAAATGACTTCTATTTAAAAATCTTAATCCTTCCAGTACTTATCAGCTGCTGTATGCTACAGATATACTACAGAGAAATTTGTGAAATTCCTTTCTGTCTGACCACAGTGCTCTCTGCTGACACCTCTGTTCATGTCAGGAACTGTCCAGAGCAGGAGAAGTTTTCTATGGGGATTTGCTTCTATTCTGGACAGTTCCTGACATGGACAGAGGTGTCAGCAGAGAGCACTGTGGTCAGAGAGAAAAGAACTTCACAAATGTCTCTGTAGTATACAGCAGCTGATAAGTACTGGAAGGATTAAGATTGTGAAATAGAAGCAATTTACAAATCTGTTTAACTTTCTGGCACCAGTTGATTTGAAAACATTTGTTTTCCACTTGTTATCATTGGAGTGCCCCCTTTAAAGCAAAAGCTTGTGCTTCAGAGCTGATCTTCAGGATGATGGGATGTGGGAGTCAGATATTTTGGTGTAAGGGTAGGCTCACATATAACGGATCCCCGGCGTATTTTACATTGCGGATCCATTGATGACCGATCCTAGAGTGAGCCCCCTACTTGTTCTGCTACGAGTGCACAAACTGTAGTGAACTGTACATGATCGGTTTTCACTCAGACTTCACGTCCGCTCCTCTGTTTCCTGAGCTAGGCCGCTATAGTGGCCGCTATGTCAGAGAGTAAACTGCGCATGCGCGTACAGTCGCGGCGATCCCTGTGTGTATGCTCACATGAGCGGGCACAGGCAGGGGGCTCACTCTAGGATCGGTCATCAGCGGATCTGAAGCGTAAAATACGCTGCGGATCAGTTACGTGTGACCCTACCCTAATGGAGTTTTCTAGCCATCCAATAGTATTCCATGTTGTGTATGAGCCTAGATTAAAGAGGTGACCTATCCTCAAAATATCCTCTCAAACTGCTTTTCAGCACCTACAATGCACAGTAAATGGGTCTGGAAGCAGTTTTCTCCATATACAGAGTGGTTGTGGCCCGGCATTACTGCAGCTTAGCTCTTGATCGGGAGCTGAGCGGCAGATGCCAGGCCCAGTCACTACACATTGAATGGAAGCAACCTCCTCCTGCCCAGTCCACCGTGTGTTGCCGATCAGCCATTCACAGCCTATCCCAAGGATTGGCCATCAATCACTTCAGCCCTAAAAACCCCAGGGATGAGGATCTCAATCTCTGCAGGAGTTCCCATTAGAGATGAGCGAACTTACAGTAAATTCGATTCGTCACAAACTTCTCGGCTCGGCAGTTGATGACTTTTCCTGCATAAATGAGTTCAGCCTTCAGGTGCTCCGGTGGGCTGGAAAAGGTGGATACAGTCCTAGGAGACTCCTGCAAGAACATCTTAGAGCTATTGGCAGCAGTTCTTACACTAACGCATCAAATGTCTCCAAACATTTCAAAAATGTTCATGATGGTGATGTAGCCCACTTCTCTTTCTCAGGTATTGAGATTGTTTGTTCACATGACAGAGGTGGAAACCGCATCAAATCATTACGCAATAGGGAAATCTTTTGGATTTACTCTTTGCGCACATTTCAACCACATGGGTTAAATTTAAAATCTGACGTCATTCTTCACTACTAATTGGTTTTAGGTTGCCTTTGATGCTTTATATATATTATTATCTATTGTAATATTTTCTATAATTATTAGTGTTTTGGCAACCTTCTTCCTCTAAATATATACTGTGTGTCTCCCTAAAAAACATACAGGTTTCATATATATTGTTTGCACTTATTTTGTAACTATGGTTATAGGTGTTTAATGATTTATGATTCTGTACCTGTTATGTACAGCAGAGGGGTGTCTCTATTTTTGGAACGGACAGGGTTAATCCCTGGTTCGTAGGATAGAAATCTTACTTACCTGTTCCATTAGACTGTTGAGACCCAATTAGCTCCTAGCAGGCTATAACTACCCCTCCCCCTTATTACAATAATTAATTAAATAATAACTGACACAACAACAATTCAACTTTTTTATGGGTGAGGATCGGCCACAGCTTTATTTATAAAATTACTTATATAAATAACAATTTAACTGTAACAAAGACACCGATTGGCTTCTTGCCAACCCGAGAGGTGCTGCCACACTGTCCTGTGTGGAGGTCTACCCCGGGTTGACCCCGCTTTCACCGTCTTCTTACCACCAAGCTGTGACTTACAAGAAACAGAGATACAAAAAGGGAGGGAGGGCAAAACTCCGGGTCCTGGGCAGATTGAGGGGAGAAGGGAGGCACCACAGCTATAAATACCCAGGGGAGGGCCCCTGAAAGCCCGGGAAACTATTAAACCCCTGATTGGTGCACTCCTTCCCCCCACCCATGGGACATACCACTGTAGCCACTGGCAAGTTTTACAGGCGGGGGAGGGGGCAAAAAAACCTTGCCTGTACATTTCTTCACCCCTTAACTGCTCACCAGTCAGGGGGCAAGCTAGTTATGCACAGCTTGCCCCTCAAGGAGACTGGGATTTATTCCCCCACCCTTCTGCTTCCCACCATGCATCTGATGAAAGGTCACATGACCTGAAACGCGTCATGCTTGGCGCTGATTCCTGGAATTTTAATCGTTTGTCTTACTGAAGTCTCTCCATGTCGATGATTTTACGTGGTTCCAATAAAGGTGACGTTTCTTAATCGCTGGCATCTACCTGCTTTCTTCATATCCTTGGAGGATTGTATTGCCGTGCGGTGGCCGGATGAGCCGACTATCTTTCTACTTTGCTAATTTGCAAATCTGTTTAACTTTCTGGAGCCAGTTGATATATATATATATATATATATATATATATATATCCTGGATAACCCCTTTAACGCATAGGATCTGCTGCGGATTTGAAGCTGTATAATCTGCAATTGTGGATCTGCAACTGTAGACGAGATGAGACCATCCAATTGCACATGGCCCCATCAACAGAGACCGTGCCATCAGTGACTGGAAAAGCTTCTAACTACGTGCCAATGTGTAGACTAGTACATAGCACGTGCCAGTCTATACGGAACAACCGATTGCTTTATATACTTTACAGAAAAACGTCAGTTCTGTCCCATGCCCGCCTAAATTGTGCTGCCTTCCATTACATTTGCCAATTTATACGAAGAGACGAAGAGTCGGACAGAGACTGGTGCCAGTTACTACAAGACATTCATAAGCCTGATGTTCTGCCAAGGAATAAAGAGGGAAGAATCACAAGAGAACCCAAAGCTGTTTCATCCTTAAACTTTGGATTTGTTTATTTTAATCCACTGGGCCCTTTTACCCATTTTTTTTTTTTAATACGTATGTTGTTATTTTTAAGCTAAATGGGAAAGAATCAAATGGAAAAATAAAGAAAGCAAAAGAAAAACAAACTACTGCTTCCTGCATTCAAGCATAGTCTGCGTCTGATTGGACAGATCATGGGAGTTGGCTTTGTGCAAATGTTTTTACTGCCGTTGGGAGAACAGGAAAATTAGCTGTGTGTTTGCGGTGGCAATGAGTTCGGTATCCATTAAAATCATATTAAGTTCTTACTTATTCAACATGAAACTTCTGATAAGGGAAAATTCATCTGTTGCTACTTGAAATGTATTGTATAACATGTGCACAGAACAGGAATGGCTATTTAAAGGGGTACTCCGGCCCCAAGACATCTTATCTAGAGATGAGCGAACTTACAGTAAATTCGATTCGTCACGAACTTCTCGGCTCGGCGGTTGATGATTTATCCTGCATAAATTAGTTCAGCTTTCAGGTTCTCCGATGGCCTGGAAAAGGTGGATACAGTCCTAGGAGACTCTTTCCTAGGACTGTATCCACCTTTTCCAGCCCACCGGAGCCCCTGAAAGCTGAACTAATTTATGCAGGATAAGTCATCAACTGCCGAGCCGAGAAGTTCGTGACGAATCGAATTTACTGTAAGTTCGCTCATCTCTAATCTTATCCCCCGCGATCTAGCATGCAGCACCCACCTGTAAGTACTGCCGGAAGCGCTGGAGGTTCCACGACTCTGCCCCGTGTGATGTCACGCCCCGCCCCCTCAATGCAAGTCTATGGGAGGGGGCGTGACGGCCGTCACGCCCCCTCCCATAGACTTGCATTGAGGGGCGGGGCGTGACATCACAGGGGGCGGAGTCGTGACTTTGCGATACTCCATCCCCGTGGTCGGGAAGCAAAAGACTGCGAACCTCCAGCGCTTCCGGCAGTACTTACAGGTGGCTGCTGCGTGCTCGTAGAGATGAGCGAACTTACAGTAAATTCGATTCGTCACAAACTTCTCGGCTCGGCAGTTGATGACTTATCCTGCGTAAATTAGTTCAGCCTTCAGGTGCTCCGGTGGGCTGGAAAAGGTGGATACAGTCCTAGGAAAGAGTCTCCTAGGATTGTATCCACTTTTTCCAGCCTACAGGAGCACCTGAAAGCTGAACTCATTTATGCAGGAAAAGTCATCAACTGCCGAGCCGAGAAGTTCGTGACGAATTGAATTTACTGTAAATTCGCTAATCTCTACATGCTAGATTGTGGGGGTCCCCAGCGGTGAGATCCCCGCCGTCAGACATCTTATCCCCTATCCTTTGGATAGGGGATAAGATGTCTCGGGGCCAGAGTACCCCTTTAAAAAAAGCACAACAAGCTACTGAATATAAGGCAATCTTCACTCAATTTATATTTGATCTCTGTTTTGTATTATTATATTAAACCCAAAACCTGGAGTGGATGCAAAGAAGACAAGTATACACATCTTTCAGTTATTTGTCCCCTGTTTTAACTCCACTCCCGACTTTGGTTCCCAAATCTGCAATGTGCGACTTAGGATACATTCACATCTATAAATACATATATTAATGGTATACATTGTGCAAGCAAGCAAGTAAAATGGTAGATGGGAGGTATGTATTGTCGAGGCTTCTTGCCTCAGTGACTTACGGGGGTACGCCGTCAAAAAACATCTTATCCCCTATCTGAAGAATAGGGTATAAGATGTCTGATCGGGGAGGTTCCGCCGATGGGGACCCTTGCGATCTTCGGGGCAGCACCCCGGTCATCCGTGTACGGAGCAAATTCTGCTTCGTGCCGGATGACAAGCCACACCCCCTCCATTAATGTCTATGGGAGGAGACGTGATGGCTAAGTACTAATCGTCACGCCCCCTCTCATAGAAAGAGATTGCGGGGGGGTCTCCAGCAACGGGTCCCCCTTGAGTCCCCCTGGGGTACTCCGCTCCCCAGCATGTTACTCCGCTCCCCAGCATGTTACTCCGCTCCCCAGCATGTTACTCCGCTCCCCAGCATGTTACTCCGCTCCCCAGCATGTTACTCCGCTCCCCAGAGTTCCTGAATGCTGTGTGCGGGCTTCCGTGTTCACGCCCACCCCCTTGTTACGTCATGTGATGTCACGTCCCGCCCCCTCAATGCAAGTCTATGGGCGGGGGCGTGATGGACGTTACGAGGGGGCGGGCCTGAACACGGAAGCCCGCACACAGCGTCCAGGAACTTAATGTTCCGGTGTGAGGTGGAATTTTGCTGAAGCTGGGGAGCGGAGTAACCCTTTAAGGTCGGAGTTTGGGTGCTGGTTTGGGAGTGACTGAAGGTTCTGGAGATCAAGTGACTCCCAAATTCCAGTTCTGGTGTGTTGCAGTCCTGGACTTGTTCTCACAGGTGTGTAAGCACAGTCAGTGAACAGCAGAGAGGAGTTGTTCTGAAGCAGATCAGCTTGTCTGTTGTGCACCAAAAGACTGCGTTTGGGACTAAATGTGCTAAGATATGGGGAAGAAACTCAGACGTTTATGTAAAGAACCTGATGTGAAGGACATTTATGTTTCTATTATACCACATGCTACAAGTGGAACTTATTGCTGCATGTGAATTATTACAATAAACCTGAGACTAATGAACTGTGACATCTGCCTGTAAAAAAGCTTAAGACCTGTGTTCTTTTGACAAGCCCATTTTGCTACATGAGTCCTACGATGTTAAACTGTAACTTCAGTCGTAACCTTTTAGGGACCCTAGTAGGTTTCAAGCACTGAGCCGTAAGGGGAACCAATCAGCAAATTTTAGCATATATAACGCTTGACAACATGTTATATATGCTTAAATTGTTATCGTCACCATCCCCGTGGGACATTTTTGCCCTAAGGAATGGTGAAGATATTGAGTTATAAAGTCTCCCCGGCCATCCCGCAAGTGGTCCCCTGGGCGGGGACTTCTACTTACCAGCACCGTCGCTCCGGGCATGGCCCTGCCCCCTCGTCTTGATTGACGGCTCGCATCACCGTTCTGCTCCGTCTGCTTAGGGAGCAGAGCGATGACACAAGCCGTCAATCAAGCCAACGAGACAGGCCACGGCTGGAGCAATGGGGAGCAATGGGTGCTGGTAAACATAAGTCCCCACCCAGAGGACTACTTGCGGGGTGGCCGGGGGGACTTTATAAATTTATATCTTCACCATCCCTGGGGGCAAAGACATCCCCCAGGGATGGTGAGGATCAAGGCTGGACTGGTGTACAGGGATACAGGGAAAATTCCCAGTAGGCCGCCTGCCCTGTCTGCCTGCCTCACTCCAGCATACATGGGGGGACCTCTGCTGCCTATACCTACTGTGGGGGGGGGACTCTGCTTCCTATACCTACTGTGGGGGTACTCTAATGCTTACACCTAACGTGGGGAGACTCTAATGCCTACACCTAATGTGGGGGGACTCTTCATCCTACACCTAATGTGGGGGGGACTCTGCTGCCTACACCTACTGTGGGGGAACTCTACTGCCTACACCTCCAGGGGGGGACTCTGTTGCCTACACCTAATGTGGGGGGACTCTGCTGACTATACCTACTGTGGGGAAACTCTGCTGCTTACACCGATTGTGGGGGAACTCTGCAGCCTACCTCTACTGTGGGGAGAACTCTGCTGCCTACACCTACTGTGGAGGGAACTCTGCAGCCTACATCTACTGTGGGGGGGGGGACCCTGAAGCCTACACCTAATGTGGGGGACTTCTGCCTACACCTTATGTAAGGGACTATTTACTATGTTCCTGCCTAGCTAATATGGGGACAAACTACCAAACTAATTGTACCCTGTGTATTCAAGACCGTTTTTTGTCACTCTTATGACATGCACGTCAAGCTGGGTTCAAGCTTGAAACGCGTTGAATGCTGCTAACTACTGTATATCTACAACTTTATATTAATAAAACTACATTATTTGGGAGAAGCGCCAGGACTGGAGATTCGCTGACGACCAGGATCCAGATGAGACCAGGTAATCCAGAACTGCTGACCCCATATTTGCTGATATAGATGTAGTGCTCTTAGCATAACCAACTTTGGTGAGAAAAACCGCCTTTATTGTTTATTTGTCATTTGTTTATATTATAAATGACAAGGGATAATACACTAGGATCGCGCTCCGATCTTTTAGTTCATTTTAGCCTCTAGATTCCTTTTAAGGACCTTGGTGTAATGGGTGTATCTGCCTCTGGTTAAGGGGGTACTCTGTTTCTAGACATCTTATCCCCTATAAGATCGCAGGGGTCCCAGCGCCGAACCCCTGCGATCTCCGTGCAGACACCCAGCGTTCTGAACATTATGTTCTGAACACTGGGTTCGGAAGGCCACATTGCTGTGATGACGCCCGGGCCAATCAGAGGGCGCAGACGACAATCCAATTACACTTTGACCTTGTATACGCTCCTCAGGTAGGCTATATATGCTTAAGTCAGTTTGTATTACTTTGCCTGTGTTAGTGGACTTTACCATTCACTAGTGTACTGTTTGTACCTTCTGCTGATCTGATCTGTTTTGACTCACTCTTGTCTGTGACCTCATTATCCCTTTGCCTAATGCTTTTTCTGCCCTCTAGGTTTCTGACTATAGACTTGTTTCTAGTAAACCCTTTTTTTGCTGTTTTGGTACATTTTTGCCTGGCAATTGCTGACTTGGACTGCCTGACCATTCTTGACACCCCCTTGAGGCCCCCCACCCCAAATAAACATAACACGACCAGAACCCAAAAGGTAGTCTACCTGCATAGTTCAGATGATACCACTGGCTTAGAGGTAAGATAATTAATTACCTTCATGTAACACTTAGGCCTAAGTCTTCCATGTCCATTTATATTCCCAGGAACTGCCAGGCAAAAACCATTTACCCCCAAATACAGAGAGGTCTTTCCATCAAGGCTGGTGGGGCAGCGAAAAGCCATGGGGGACTACTCTAAACTAGCCCAAATTAATTATATTTCACCAAAATATTTGATAGGTAAGATTAGCTCTCATATACTAAGTGAGCTCTGAGTATTTTTCTTGGGTATTTTTGTGTATTTTGTGTTAAAGGGGTACTCCACGGGAAAACTTTTTTTTTTTTTATCAACTGGTGTCAGAAAGTTAAACAGATTTGTAAATTACTTCTATTTAAAAATCTTAATCCTTCCAGTACTTATCAGCTGCTGTATACTACAGAGGAAGTTCTTTTCTTTTTGAATTTCCTTTCTGTCTGACCACAGTGCTCTCTGCTGACACCTCTGTTCGTTTAAGGAACTGTCCAGAGTAAGAGCAAATCTCCATAGGAAACCTATCCTGCTCCGGACAGTTCCTGAAACGGACAGAGGTGTCAGCAGAGAGCACTGTAGTCAGAATAGAAAGGAAATTAAAAAAGAAATTAACTTTCTGTGGAGCATACAGCAGCTGATAAGTATTGGAAGGATTAAGATTTAAAAAAAAGTTATTTACAAATCTGTTTAACTTTTTGACACCAGCTGATTTAAAAAAAGTTCGCCAGAGGAGTACCCCTTTAAGCTTCTTTTGGAGCATATTAAATATTTTTCTTACTGTGAAAGGCCATTGGAGGATCTCTACAGTCTTTATGACTGGCAGTCTCCTATGTATGCAAAGGGGTCAACAGAAGGAGTCTGCGGCCTGTAACGGAAGAGCAGCTGGAAAAGGACATCAGATGTGCAGCTTCTACAGTGGTAAAAAGAAGGAGTTGATGAATACCGTATCTTTCGCCGTATAAGACGCACTTTTTCTTCCCCAAAACTGGGGGGAAAAAGTCGGTGCGTCTTATACGGCGAATATACCCCTATCGCGGCGGTCCCTGCGGCCATCAACGGCCGGGACCCGCGGCTAATACAGGACATCACCGATCGCGGTGATGCCCTGTATTAACCCTTCAGACGCGGCGATCAAAGCTGACCGCCGCGTCTGAAGGGAAAGTGACACTAACCCGGCTGTTCAGTCGGGCTGTTCGGGACCGCCGCGATCTCACCGCGGCGGTCCCGAACAGCCCGACTGAATAGCCGGGTTAGTGCTTACAGGACACCGGGAGGGACCTTACCTGCCTCCTCGGTGTCTTCTCCGTTCAGGGATCCCCTGTATGGCCGGCGCTCTCCTTCCTCGTCATCACGTCGTCGCGTACGTGCGTCGGCGTGCGTAACGACGTGATGGCGGCGACGGAGAGCGAGGATACCCGGCCGGCAGCAGAGACGTTCCGGAGCGACGGGGACACGGCGACAGCGATGGAGCGACATCCAGGGCAGCGGTGATGGGTCCGGAGCGGCGGGGACACGTGAGTATTACCTCCTATGCAGTGGTCTTCAATCTGCGGACCTCCAGATGTTGCAAAACTACAACTCCCAGCATGCTGGGAGTTGTAGTTTTGCAACATCTGGAGGTCTGCAGGTTGAAGACCACTATTGGGTTCAAAATCTTTATTTTTTTAGATTTTGCCCCTAAAAATTGGGTGCGTCTTATACGCCGGTGCGTCCTATAGGGCGAAAAATAAGGTAGTACTGGGCTATAAATGCCGTGTCCCACTGGGAATTCTTTGAGGCCTATGTTAATGCCATATATATATATACATGTGTGTGTGTGTTTGCGCTTTCATACTGTTTTTGCACAGTAAGTAAAAAGACAAGTTTAACTTAAAGGGGTACTCCCGTGGAAATTATTATTTTTTTAAATCAACTGGTGCCAGAAAGTTAAACAGATTTGTAAATGACTTCTATTAAAAAAATCTTAATCCTTCCAGTACTTATTAGCTGCTGAATACTACAGAGGAAATGGTTTTCTTTTTGGAACACAGAGCTCTCTGCTGGCATCATGACCACAGTGCTCTCTGCTGACATCTCTGTCCATTTTAGGAACTGTCCAGAGCAGCATATGTTTGCTATGAGGATTTTCTCCTACTCTGGACAGTTCCTAAAATGGACAGAGATGTCAGAAGAGAGCACTGTGGTCATGATGTCAGCAGAGAGCTCTGTGTTCCAAAAAGAAAACCATTTCCTCTGTAGTATTCAGCAGCTAATAAGTAATAGAAGGATTAAGATTTTTTAATAGAAGTAATTTACAAATCTGCTTAACTTTCTGGCACCAGTTGATAAAAAAAAAAAAAAACCTTTAAAACCTTACTGTGTTGATCCAGAAGAAGGCAACCCCCCTCCCCCCTTTATGAGGCTAATGCCAATTGCCCCATGAGAGGAAAAATTCCTTCCTGACTCCTATATGCGATCAGAATAGATCCCCAGATCTCTGTTCTGTCCCAATAAATATACTATCCATAACCTGTAATGTTCTATTTCTCCATAAAACCATCCAGGCCCCACCTTGAACTTGTTTATTGAGTCAGACATCACAACATCATGTAGCATAGAGTTCTATAGCCTCACTGCTCTTACTGTAAAGAATCCCTGTCTGTGATGATGGTGACACCTTCTATCCTCTAGACATAGAGGATGCCCTGTTGTCATGGTTACTGGCCTAGGTATAACAAGATCACTAGAAAGATCTCTATACCGTCCGTTCATATATTTGTACATCGTGATCAGATCGCCCCTAAGACGTCTTTTCTCCAAACTAAATACAGAGATTGAAGGGAAGAAAGAAGAGTCACATGGTATGGGAGAAGGTGTCCATGTGCCCCATAGCTTCACCCTATGACCTTCCCAGGCTTCGGGCTAGGCCTAAGACCAAGTGACCACTAAGCTACAACATTTTCAACAAATCTGCACCCCACAGTGGGCATTGCAGATAGAGATGTAAGTAGAGACTTTGTTGGACCCAACCAGTGAAAATTCTCCTCAGGAAAGAGAGACTGGTGACACATCATAGGCTAGTCTGCAATTTCCGGACACCCCATCAGACTATAGTTTGTGGATTTCCCTAGCTCCAGACAAAGTCCATTCCTTATCTGATAAATAGGCTGTGCCTCCATTTTTTTGTGGAACAAGTTGCTGTTCTTAAAGGGGTACTCCGCCCCCTTGTGACATCAGGCCCCGCCCCCTCAATGCAAGTCTATGGGAGGTGGCGTGACGGCCGTCACACCCCCTCCGATTGACTTGCATTGAGGGGGGGGGGGGGGGTGACGTCATGAGGGGGCGGAGCCGTGATGTCACGATACCCCGACCCCTGTATCGACCATCTTCAGCCACGGGGCAATCTTCGCTCCCTGCAGCTCATGAACGGGGGGTGTTGCAGGAGAGATCGTAGGGGACCCCCGCGATCAGACATCTTATCCCCTATCCTTTAGATAGGGGATAAGATGTCTAAGAGTCGAGTACCCCTTTAAGTAAAAGCTATGCTCACCTTGCATTACACAAGTGCCCGGCCTCCATTCTTCATTACAACACCACATACATACCATAAGGCTGAACATCCTACAAGTTATGCCCTAGTACAGTGGTCTTCAACCTGTGGACCTCCAGATGTTGCAAAACTACAACTCCCAGCATGCCTGGACAGCCAACGGCTGTCCGGGCATGCTGGGTGTTGTAGTTTTGCAACATCTGGAGGTCTGCAGGATGAAGACCACTGCCCTAGTGTAACTACTACCATTAGGTGATAACCATTAGGTTATAAAGAACCATTAGGTGATAAACAAGTGGTTTTACCACAAAGTCCTGCAATTGTGTGGTTTAAAGACCTTTGCATGTAAGTTATGGCAATACCACGTGTAGTTTTTGCCATGCCACTAATAAAAGTAGCATAACTGTACTGCGTAATTATACTTTATATATGTATATAATGTGTGCACTTTAGTCATGGCCTAGGCGAGAGGAGTACATGATGTCCTGTGATTGGCCAGACAACTAAAAGAAAGGAAGTTCCTGTGTGAATACTGCTGGCAAACAGCCAAGCTCTGGTCCTGTCCCCTGTCAGGCGCTCAAAAACAGCAGTGAGAGCACTAGAATCACCTTATCACCACTCTTGTAACCATGTAGACCTTAAAAAATATTTTGAAACAACAGGTATGCTTTAACCCCTTAAGGACGCAGCCCTTTTTCACCATAAGGACTGAGCCCTTTTTCGCAATTCTGACCACCGTCACTTTTACGCATCAATAACTCTAAAACGCTTTTACCGAATATTCTGATTCTGGGATTGTTTTTTCGGGACATATTCTACTTTATTTTGGTGGTAAATTTTCATCGTTACTTGCATCCTTTTTTGGTGAAAAATCCCAAAATTTCATGAAAATGGATATTCCAAATTTTTTTTATTTTTATTCACAAATACAATGGCCCACATTTATTGTAGGTGTAAGTGAAGCATTTTTTTTTACACCGTTTTTTGTGTGCTGGTAATGTGTAGGAGCACCAAATCTATTAAATGTTCACCGAGCATTTGATAAATTTTGCGCAGGTCACATTTTCTAAAATTTCTCTCTTCACATACACTAATAAGCTACGCCAGGTCTGGGATGGTGTAGTTTTAGACACTTTTCAGTGGCTTTGCCCCTTTTTTGCGCCTTTTTACAAAAGGCGCAGTTCATAAATCCCTTCCATATCATGTGTATTGCCAAAATCAGTGGATCGCAACTCAAAATCAGCAGAAATGTGTAAACAAAAAGGAGCAAAAAAGGTGCAAATAAACCCTGCTTGCGCCTTTTTGCGCCTCTTGTAGACACAAAAAACTGTCTAAAGACAATGATAAATGTCGGCCAATATGTCCACTTTATGTTGGCATCATAAAATGGACAAATTTTAACTTTTTGAAAAAATTAGAGGGCTTCAAAGTAGAGCAGCAATTTTCAAAAAATTCATGAAAATTGCAAAACCCGAACGGACAGATGTTACAGAACTACAACTCCCAACATGCCTGGGCAGTCTAGGCATGCTGAGAGTTGTAGTTTGGCAACATCTGGAGGACTATCATTTGGGCACCACTGTAACAGTGGTCTCCAAACTGTGACCCTCCAGATGTTGCAAAACTACAACTCCCATCATGCCCAGACAGCCTTTGGCTGTCTGGGCATGCTGGGAGTTGCAGTTTGGCACCCACTAGGAAGGGCAGCAGTAAATATCGCTTACTGCCCCCTTCCGTTCACCACCCCCACCGTTGTTTCCCTACCTGCGCTGTGATCTCCGCTGATGTCCCTGATGATCACCAGGCCCCATCGCGTCTGGTCCTCAGGTAAAGGCCTCCATCTTCTTCCCCCGTTCTGCTCGACATCCAGGGGTGGGCAGAGCGGGGGTGTTCCACGGCAACCCCCTGTCGTGCGCTGCCATTGGTCAGAATTCATTTCTGACCAATGGCAAGGGATAGGAGGAGATCGCAGCACTGCGACCTCGCTCCTATCCCTCAGGATGATCGGGGCTGCCACTGACAGCTCCGATCATCCCCATTTTCCGGGTGATCGGGTCACCAGAGACCCGATCAGCCCGGAATAACATAAAATCGCATGTCTGAACTAACATGCGATTTTCTACGATCGCTGATATGGGGGGGGGGGGGGGGTCTCAGGACCCCCCCTCGGTGATGCGCCAGGATGCCTCCTGAATGATTCCAGCAGGCATCCCGGTCCGGTCCCCTACCGGCTAGCGGCGGGGACCAGAATTCCCACGGGCGTATGCATACGTCCTTAAGGACACGGGATGCAGGGTGTATGCATACGCCCCACGTCCTGAAGAGGTTAAGGTGTACCTGTCATCAATAAAAACTTTGGCTATAATGTAGATAATACCATTATATGTAAATTTGTAATATGCATTGATTAAAAATTGTGTATATTTTTGGGTGAAAAAATGCTGTCCCTGCAGCTATTGTCTGAGTGTCTCTATGAGGAGTCCAAAAACAGGAAGTGAGGGCGGGACAAGCAGGGATCTGTGCAGACTCCTGGCTTGTCAATCATCCTAATGTGTGAGCCAGGAGAATGTTATAGAGCCTCAGTGCACACTGTCCTGCTTGTCCTCACTGCACAGAGCCCTGCTTGTCCCGCCCTCACTTCCTGTATTTGGACTCCTTATAGAGACACACAGGCAATAGCTGCAGGGACAAAAATATACACATTTTTTAACCAATGTATATTACAAATATACATATAATGGTATTATCTACATTATATAAAAAGTTTTTGTTGACGACAGGTACACACATGTTGTAGAGACACATCAAAAGTTTGATCAATTGGGGTAAATGTCCAGACCTCAGAACTAGGAAAAAGAGCACACTAAGGCCCCTTTCACACCACAGGTATCATCCTGCTTTTTTACTGCCGTTATTTTACAATAATGGATGAAAAATAAACGGATGCAATAACTAGTAATAACGGATGATAACTGATGACCATCATCCGTAATTTTTAATGTTTTTTTTCTTAAAAAACCTGATGTTCATCCGTTATCATCCATTATTACCAGTTACATCCGTTTTTTTACCCTTTTTTGCAAAGCTGTACTGAGCATGCTCAGTACAAAAAAACGGATGTTAGAAAACCTGACAATAACTGATGATAACGGATGTTTTTTGACTATCCGGTTCCCATAGACTTCAATGTTAAATTTCAATGTCCTGTTTTTCACCATTCTTTTTTGCCGGCCCAAAAATTAGTGCATGCACCGTCTTTTGTGCCAGCAAAAATAACTGACATTAGTAAAAACGGACATGCCTGATGAAAAAGGATGTTCAAAAAATCCCATTGACATGAATGGGATTTTTTGAGGGCCGTTTTCAGGACTTTTTATGTTAGTCTATGGGATTGTCTTGGTCAGCCACGCATTTCTCCATGCTCATTCTAACAATTGGTGGGGTCTGAACACTCAGACCCCGACTGATCAAAACTTATGTCAAAAGGTTTTTAGAGCTACAGGTACACTTGGAGGTTATGCGTACCTTGACCATGAAGGGGTTCATAGGCTGTATTTCTGTCCTTGTGTACACAAGTGGTGTTTGTACAGTGAACTTTCTTATGAATAGTTGCAATTGAAACAATTCTGCTTGGAAAAAGGACTAAAGAATCCATACCCTCAATGGATTTCTTTATAATTATCTTAAAATACTTTTTGCACTTTACAGTACAGAAACCCCCTGCAAAAAAAAAAAACTAAACCCACAGTGTTACCACATGACACATTTTTTTTTAACCTACCGTATTTTTCGCCGTATAAGACGCACTTTTTCTTCCCCAAAACGTGGGGGGGAAAGTTGGTGCGTCTTATACGGCGAATATACGCCCGAGGCTGCTGCAGGCGAGAGCGGGAAGTCAGCGGTAAGTACAGAGGCTGCGGCGGGGCGGTACAGCACTGACTACCCGCTCCCCGCCCGCAGCAGCCTCATGACCGCCGGTGAATTTTTCACCTCACACCGGCTATGTTTATCCCTAGGACTGGAACATACAGTTCCGGGCGCCGGGCAGGTGAATTACTAATAACTGTATACTAAAAACCAGGGTGCCTCCAGCTGTTCTGAAACTACAACTCCCAGCATGCCCGGACCGGCAAAGGCTGTCTAGGCATGCTGGTAGTTGTAGTTTCACAACAGCTGGAGGCCCCCTGGTTTTTAATATACTGTACAGTATTAGTTTTTACCTGCTCTGGCCGGCCCCCGCCTGCAGCCGCACACAGGAGCCGGCCCGGGCAGATAAAATCATAGGTTTTCCTATGCCGGACATCCCTATGTCCCGAAAAATCTTTTCGGGACATAAGGATGTCCTCGGGTCACTTACCATTCCCCGGCCGATGCGCGCCCTCCTCCGGTCCTCCTGCGGTCTTCCTGCGATCCTCCGCCTCTCTATGGTTGTACGCACAGGACGTCAGTGACGTCCCGACGTGCGTACAACCATAGAGGCGCCGGAGGACAGGAGGACCGGAGGAAGACGCGCGCCGACCGGGGCCTGGTGAGTGACCGGCGGCCCGTAATCTTCAGTGTTCCAGTCACCGCTCCTCCGGTCCCGGCACCTACTGCTATGGTCCATAGGCCATAGCAGTAGATTGTGACACCGGGCCAGAGGAGCGGTGACCGGAACACTGTGGGGGCAGCAGTACAGACATACAGCCTCCAGCCATACACTGTATATGGCTGGAAGCTGTATGTCTGTGGGGGGGAGCTGCCTACCATTGTGGGGGAACTATACTGCCAACTATTGTGGGGGGGGGGGGAGGAGCTGCCTACCATTGTGGGGGAACTATACTGCCAACTATTGTGGGGGAACTATACTGCCAACCATTGTGGGGGAACTATACTGACAACCATTGTGGGGGAACTATACTGCCAACCATTGTGCGGGAACTATACTGCCAACCATTGTGGGGGAACTATACTGGCAACTATTGTGGGGGAACTATACTGCCAACCATTGTGGAGGGGGGAGCTGCCTACCATTGTGGGGGAACTATACTGCCAACTATTGTGGGGGGGAGCTGCCAGTGCCTACCATTGTGGGGGAACTATACTGCCAACCATTGTGGGGGAACTATACTGCCAACCATTGGGGGGGGGGGAACTATACTGCCAACCATTGTGGGGGAACTATACTGCCAACTATTGTGGGGGAACTATACTGCCAACCATTGTGGGGGAACTATACTGACAACCATTGTGGGGGAACTATACTGCCAACCATTGTGCGGGAACTATACTGCCAACCATTGTGGGGGAACTATACTGGCAACTATTGTGGGGGAACTATACTGCCAACCATTGTGGAGGGGGGAGCTGCCTACCATTGTGGGGGAACTATACTGCCAACTATTGTGGGGGGGAGCTGCCAGTGCCTACCATTGTGGGGGAACTATACTGCCAACCATTGTGGGGGAACTATACTGCCAACCATTGGGGGGGGGGGGGGGGGAACTATACTGCCAACCATTGTGGGGGAACTATACTGCCAACCATTGTGGGGGAACTATACTGCCAACCATTGTGGGGGAACTATACTGCCAACTATTGTGGGGGAACTATACTGCCAACCATTGTGGAGGGGGGAGCTGCCTACCATTGTGGGGGAACTATACTGCCAACTATTGTGGGGGGGAGCTGCCAGTGCCTACCATTGTGGGGGAACTATACTGCCAACCATTGTGGGGGAACTATACTGCCAACCATTGGGGGGGGGGGGGAGCTGCCTACCATTGTGGGGGAACTATAATGCCAACTATTGTGGGGGAACTATACTGCCAACCATTGGGGGGGGGGAGCTGCCTACGATTGTGGGGGAACTATACTGCCAACTATTGTGGGGGAACTATACTGCCAACCATTGTGGGGGGGAGGGGGGAGGAGCTGCCTACCATTGTGGGGGAACTATACTGCCAACTATTGTGGGGGAACTATACTGCCAACTATTGTGAGGGAACTATACTGATATAAAATATTTTACTACAGTATTTGGTTCAGAATCTTTTTTTTCTAGATTTTCCTCCTTTAAAATTGGGTGCGTCTTATATGCCGGAGCGTCTTATATGGCGAAAAATACGGTAAATATATATATGTGATGCCTATAATGCTGAAATGACAACATCGTCTTACAAACCCAATCTCACCGCTACAGTGGGGAAATGGTAAGCTTACAAGAAGTAGGGGAAACACTAAAACTCCTCTGCACTGTTAAACCTGACCACGACGAAGAAAAGCGTGTCAGCATTTCAGAGAACCACATTAAAAAGAAACAATGAAACCTTCTCTATGTATCTGTTAAAATGCGGTATCTTAAAAAAAATTCTACTGACATTTCTCCGAAATAGGAAAGACGAAGATGATATGGGTCGAAGGAAGTCCCGTTGGTCAAAGACCAAAACCTGAATACATTTCCAGTAGATCTGTTAGTCTGGTAAAAAGCTCATCTCCCTTAAAGGGGTACTCCACCCCAATACATATCATCTATGTCTGATCGCGGGGGTCCCCAGCTCTCTGCTGCGGTATCCCCGGACATCCGGTGCAAGGAACGAACTTTGCTCCGTGCCGGATGATTGGTGATGCGGAGGCTTGTGATGTCACGGGCACACCCCACACGTGACATCACGGCCATGCCCCCTCAATGCAAGCCTATGGGAGCGGGCATGGCCATGACGTCAGGTGCGGGGTGTGCCTGTGACGTCACGAGCCTCGGTGCTGCTCCTGACACTCTAAACGAATGCCGGATGCAGCAGGGAGATCGCGGGGGTCCCCAGCAGTGGGACCCTCGCGATCCGACATCTTATCCCTTGAGGATAAGATGTCTAGGGGCAGAGTACTCCTTTAACATGAATTAATATGCCAATTGTTAAGAAAACATTATATATGAAAGTTCTGGAATTCGATTCTATCCATCGTCCATTCCATCAGCTGTTGTCTTTGACCACTAGGGGGAGATTTATCAAGGCTGTACACCAATGTTCTGTACACAAGGGGGGTCATTTACTGATAATCCCCTTGTTTTCCATTAGTATAGTGTTTTTCTGTTTTTTTTCAATTATCTCTCAAATGTATTACTAAGTTTTAACATACCCTAAAAAAATGTTGTTACATCAGAAATGTGCCAAAGTGCGCAAAAGTGTGTAAAAGTGCACCAGCGTTTTTAAGCCTCTCGATTAAAGGAAAAAAACTGTCTTATAATTCATCAAACCCTGGGTGAACACTTTCATAAATCACTCGAGCTGTGTGCTTGTCTTGGAGCTAAATGGCTGTGTTGTGCTTCCATTGTAACGTTGTGGTTATCTTTTTGTGAACTGGCTATTTCCTGTTGCATTTCCCTCCCTCCAACCACATGTCCCAGAATTCCTTGTTTGTAAGTGGGAGATCATTTTTCTCCCTTCCACACAATGGAATACCCCTTTAACACAATTTATGCCAGGTATGAGTGTACGTTGTGCTCGAAGTCTATGCCAGCTCATAGCACGAGTAGATTTCTAAGTCTGGCTCAGGGACAATGCAGGTATTAATATATCTGACACATCTTATGTCAGCCTCCTTGGCACTGTCATTTAAGAAAAAAATATTTGCTTTGTTCTAGAGATATGCTTCTGAAGAGGAAATGGGTTATTTTTTTTCGAAATGTGCTGTCTGTGCACTTTTAGGGTCAAGTACACAAAAAGATAGTAAATGATGTGCCCTATGAGTGATGCGTGGAAAATGGACAAAAATCATTAGTTCTAACATTGTCAATTCTAAAGTATGTTTGGTTGCAATTTAAATGGGTATTCCAGCCCCTAAAAAACATGTCACCAATTCACAGAACAGGGGTTAAGTGTCTGATTGTACAGGTAACAGAGGTTCTGTATCTCCAGCGCTCCCAAAGACAATGCATGGAGTGCGTGCTGACCCACTGCTCCATGCAGAGGGGAGAGCCTGGCCTCGTAGTTTTAGGAGCTGAAATACCCCTTTTAAAGGGGTACTCCGGCGCTAAGACATCTTATCCCCTATCCAAAGGATAGGGGATAAGATGCTTGATCGCGGGGGTCCCGCTGCTGGGGACCCCCGTGATCTTGCACGCAGCACCCCATTGTAATCAGTCCCCGGAGCATGTTCGCTCCGGGTCCGATTACTGGCGATCACGGGGGCCGTAGCATATTGATGTCACGGCCCGCCCCCGTGTGACGTCAAGCTCCGCCCCCTCAATGCAAGCCTATGGGAGGGGGCGTGACCCCCGTGTATCTCTAAGGGAGAGGCAGGGAGGCAATGTTCGACCTCAGAGAGGTCGACGTTACGTGCATTAGCCGCTCACATTGATCGGCAATGCGGGGCCCTGTTTGGGGGGCCCTGTTTGGGTCCCAGCGGTCAGACCCCCTGCGATCAGACACTTATCCCCTTTGGATAGGGGATAAGTTGTATTTTTCTGCAGATGTCCTTTAAAGTTCTTACATTCAAAGGCAACAGATTGAAAAGCTGCCCCGTACAGCGATAGTGGTTGCCCACAAATTTCTACTTTCTACGGCAAACATTGGTAGTCCCATTGTTCATTCATACGCTTTATTTTCCATCCATATCACTAGAAGCCACTGACCTTACTTAGGCGTTTGAACCATTGTTTGTCGGGTTCTAGAGGTTGTTACACATGTTACACAACAAAGATGGGCCACCCTGAGAACATATCACAGTTTTCCGATGTCGGGCTCCCTCTCTAAGAGCTGCTTACTCTGAAAGGAACCATTGAAGCGCTCACGGAATTTCACTTTGAAGGTGTGAAAAGACTATTATATTATTCACACCAGATGAGATAGCCTATTGACTTCCATGAATAATAGCTTCTTACAGATCAGATGACATTACAAGGTATAGATGACAATCTTATCTTCTGGCTACTAGAGGAAGTGGTTAGAATCAGTGCAAAATAAGAAGGTTTTTTAACCCCTTAAGGACTCTGCCCATTTTGATCTTAGGACACAGTCCTAATTTATTTTCGCTTTCGTTTTTCCTCCTCGTCTTCTAAAATCCATAACTCTTTTATATTTCCATTCTCAGGCCCATATGAGGCTTGTTTTTTTTGCGTGACCATTTGCACATTCTAATGACATCACTCATTTTACCCTAAAATGTATGGTAAACCCCCCAAAATATTTTTGTGTAAGGAAATTTAAACAAAACAATCATAATTTTGCAAAATTGGGGGGGTTTTGTTTTCACGCTGTACACTTTACGGTAAAAATTACATGTTTTCTTTATTCTCTGTGTAAATCCGATTAAAATGATACCCATGGTTACATACATTTCTATTATTGTCCTACTTCTAAAAAATCTCAAAAAGGATGTGTGAGGGCTCATTTTTGCGCCATGATCTGTAGTTTTTTTTAATATCACGTTTGAGCATATGTGACTTTTTGATTGCTTTTTGTAAAAAAAATTTTGCAGTTTGATGTGACAAAAAAAGCTGAAATTTTTGACTTTTATTTTTAAATTTACGTTTATGCCATTCACCATAGGGGATCATTAACCCCTTCCCGCTATAGGACGTGTGCATACTTCCCAGCATCCGACACGTTCGCGTACTGGGACATATGCACACGTCCTAGCGATCTCCGGCACTGCCGCGGCCAGCGCAGGAGATCGGCGGTGGGACCCGGCTTTCAATCACAGCCGGAGTCCCACCGCAGCATTAACCCCATAGATGCCGTGATCAATCCTGATCACGCATCTATGGTGTTGACAGGAAGAGCACACTCCCCCTGTTCACCAATGGTGGCGTCGCGATACGATCGTGCGTCACCATTGGTTGCTATGGCAGCAGGAGGTCAGATCATGACCTCCTGTCTGCCTGCTTCAGAAGCCTGTAAGATCCAGCCAGAGGCTGTACAGTGTGCAGCTCATCAGGTCATACTGTGTACAAATGTATTGCAGCATAGTATAACCTGTAAAAAGTGTAAAAAATAAAATAAAAAGTTCTTCAATAAAAGTATGAAGTGTAAAAAAAATAAAATGCCCCTTTCCCAATAAAAGCCCTGTATTATCACCAAAAAAGATCAAAAACACAAATCATATACATAACAGATGTTTCCACGGTCGTGATGACATGTACTATAAAACTATAATGTAAATTATCCCACACGGTGAACGCCGCAAAAAAAAAAAAAAAACAACAACAAAAAAAGCCAATTTTGGTACAAATAACGGAATAAAAAAGATCAAAAGGTAGCACATATCGCAAAAATGATGCAAATAAAAGGTACAGCTCATCCAGCAAAAAATAAGCCCTTACTCAATGGTGTAAGACGAAAAATAAAAAAGTTACGGCTGCTGGAAAATGAATGGCAGAAAAAGAATTTTGCTTAGTAAAGGAAAAAGAACATAGAAAGCCATATAAAATGGGTATCGCCATAATCGTACTGACCCACAGAATAAATATAACATCACTTTTACCGCACAGTGTACACCATAAAAAAAAATAATAAAGAAAATAAAAATAACAAAAAACTATATTAAATAATAAAAATATAGAATATTTTGGAGTTTTTCACAAAAAATGCTGCATGTGTCAACAAAAATGCACCAGTTATATAAAGTACAATATGTCACGAAAAAACTATCTCAGAATCGCTCCGCTCAGAAAAAGCGTTCTAAAGTTATTACCATTTAAAGAGACACATGTCAAATGAAAAAAAAAAAAAAGAACATGGTCATTAAGGTCAAAAGGTCCTTAAGGGGTTAACATTATATTTTTATAGTTTGGACATTTGCGCATGCGGCGATACCAAATATGTTTATTATTTATCTTTTTTTTTTTTTACGCTTTTGTGTATTAATATGGGGAAAAGGGGTGATTTAAAACTTTGTTGGGGGAGGGGCTTTTTCACATTTTTTTAAACTTTTTTTTTAAACTTTTTTTTACATTTATATGACACTTTTATAGTCCCCATAGGGAACTATTTATAACAATCATTAGATTGCTAATACTGTTCAGTGCTATGCATAGGGCATAGGACTGATCAGTATTATCATAAATCTTCTGCTCTGGTCTGCTGGAAGGCAGATCAGTGCAGGAGACCCTGGAAGAAGGAAGGAGGCAGGTGAGGTGACCTCCATCTGCCATCTTGGCTGATCTGATCAGCAGTGCCCCGGGAGATCAGATCAGCCATTTTAAGTGCCGCACTGCCGCAGATGCCGTGATCTGTATTGATCATGGCATCTGAGGGGTTAATGGCACACAGCAGCGTGATCCGTGCTGACAGCCGCCGGTCGTAAATGTATGGCTTGGTGCGCTAAGTGATGCTATGCAGCAGAGGGGTAATGCACACAGTGATGTAACACATGGGTAATTGTAAGTGCATTAGGGATGTCACAGCAGAGGGGTAATGCACACAGTGATGTAACACATGGGTAATTTTAAGTGCATTAGGGATGTCACAGCAGAGGGGTAATGCACACAGTGATGTAACACATGGGTAATTGTAAGTGCATTAGGGATGTCACAGCAGAGGGGTAATGCACACAGTGATGTAACACATGGGTAATTTTAAGTGCATTAGTGTCACGATGCCGGCTGGCAGGTAGTGGATCCTCTGTGCCAGAGAGGGATTGGCGTGGACCGTGCTAGAGGATCGGTTCTAAGTCACTACTGGTTTTCACCAGAGCCCGCCGCAAAGCGGGATGGTCTTGCAGCGGCGGTAGTGACCAGGTCGTATCCCCTAGCAACGGCTCAACCTCTCTGGCTGCTGAAGATAGGCGCGGTACAAGGGAGTAGACAGAAGCAAGGTCGGACGTAGCAGAAGGTCGGGGCAGGCAGCAAGGATCGTAGTCAGGGGCAACGGCAGAAGGTCTGGAATCACAGGCAAGGAACACACAAGGAACGCTTTCACTGGCACTAGGGCAACAAGATCCGGCGAGGGAGTGAAGGGGAAGTGAGGTGATATAGGGAAGTGCACAGGTGTAAACACTAATTGGAACCACTGCACCAATCAGCGGTGCAGTGGCCCTTTAAATCGCAAAGACCCGGCGCGCGCGCGCCCTAGGGAGCGGGGCCGCGCGCGCCGGGACAGAACTGACGGGGAGCGAGTAAGGTACGGGAGCCGGGGTGCGCATCGCGAGCGGGCGCTACCCGCATCGCGAATCGCATCCCGGCCGGAGGTGGTAACGCAGCGCCCCGGGTCCGTGGAACCGACCGGGGCGCTGCAGTGAGGGAAGTGTAGCGAGCGCTCCGGGGAGGAGCGGGGACCCGGAGCGCTCGGCGTAACAGTACCCCCCCCCTTGGGTCTCCCCCTCTTCTTGGGGCCTGAGAACCTGAGGATCAGACTTTTGTCCAGGATATTGTCCTCAGGTTCCCAGGACCTCTCTTCTGGACCACAACCCTCCCAATCCACTAAAAAAAAAGTTCTTCCCCTGACCTTTTTAGAGGCCAAAATCTCTTTAACAGAGAAGATGTCCGAGGAGCCGGAAACAGGAGTGGGAGGAACAGATTTAGGAGAAAAACGGTTGAGGATGAGAGGTTTAAGAAGAGAGACGTGAAAGGCATTAGGGATACGAAGAGAAGGAGGAAGAAGAAGTTTGTAAGAGACAGGATTAATTTGACACAAAACTTTAAAAGGACCAAGATAGCGTGGTCCCAACTTATAGCTCGGGACACGGAAACGGACATATTTAGCGGAGAGCCATACCTTGTCTCCAGGGGAAAAAATGGGAGGAGCTCTTCTTTTCTTATCTGCGAATCTCTTCATGCGAGAAGAAGCCTGTAAGAGAGAATTTTGGGTCTCTTTCCATATGGTGGAAAGATCACGAGAAATTTCATCCACAGCGGGCAGACCAGAGGGCAAGGGGGTAGGGAGGGGGGGAAGAGGGTGACGGCCGTACACCACGAAAAACGGAGATTTGGAGGAAGATTCAGAGATTCTGAAATTATACGAGAATTCGGCCCAAGGTAGAAGATCTGCCCAGTCATCCTGGCGGGAGGAAACAAAATGTCGTAAATAGTCACCCAAGATCTGGTTAATTCTCTCTACTTGTCCATTGGATTGAGGATGGTATGCAGAAGAAAAATTTAATTTAATCTTGAGTTGTTTACAGAGAGCCCTCCAGAATTTAGACACAAATTGGACGCCTCTATCCGAGACGATCTGTGTAGGCAACCCGTGAAGACGAAAAATGTGTACAAAAAATTGTTTAGCCAACTGAGGCGCTGAAGGAAGACCAGGAAGAGGGATGAAATGTGCCATTTTGGAGAATCGATCAACGACCACCCAAATAACAGTGTTGCCATGGGATGGGGGTAAGTCAGTAATAAAATCCATACCAATCAGAGACCAAGGTTGTTCGGGGACAGGTAGAGGATGAAGAAAACCAGCGGGCTTCTGGCGAGGAGTCTTATCCCGGGCACAGATAGTGCAGGCTCGCACAAAGTCCACCACATCAGTCTCTAGAGTCGGCCACCAATAGAAGCGAGAGATGAGTTGCACAGATTTCTTGATGCCCGCATGACCTGCGAGATGGGAGGAGTGACCCCATTTGAGGATCCCAAGGCGTTGGCGTGGAGAAACAAAGGTCTTTCCTGGAGGAGTTTGCCTGATGGAGGCTGGAGAAGTGGAAATCAGGCAGTCAGGAGGAATGATGTGTTGAGGAGAGAGTTCAATTTCAGAGGCATCTGAGGAACGAGAGAGAGCATCGGCCCTAATGTTTTTATCAGCAGGCCGAAAGTGAATTTCAAAATTAAATCGGGCAAAGAACAGAGACCACCTGGCCTGACGAGGATTCAGCCGTTGGGCAGACTGGAGGTAGGAGAGGTTCTTGTGATCGGTGTAAATAATAACTGGAAATCTTGATCCCTCCAGCAGATGCCTCCATTCCTCAAGTGCTAATTTAATGGCTAGAAGCTCTCGATCCCCGATGGAGTAGTTCCTCTCCGCCGGAGAGAAGGTCCTGGAAAAAAAACCACAAGTAACAGCATGCCCGGAAGAGTTTTTTTGTAGAAGGACAGCTCCAGCTCCCACTGAGGAGGCATCAACCTCCAATAGGAAGGGTTTAGATGGGTCAGGTCTGGAGAGCACGGGAGCCGAAGAAAAGGCAGACTTGAGTCGTTTAAAGGCGTCTTCCGCTTGAGGAGGCCAAGACTTGGGATCGGCATTTTTTTTTGTTAAAGCCACAATAGGAGCCACAATGGTAGAAAAATGTGGAATAAATTGCCTGTAATAATTGGCGAACCCCAAAAAACGTTGGATGGCACGGAGTCCGGAGGGGCGTGGCCAATCTAAGACGGCAGAGAGTTTATCTGGGTCCATTTGTAGTCCCTGGCCAGAGACCAAGTATCCTAGAAAAGGAAGAGATTGGCATTCAAACAGACATTTCTCTATTTTGGCATAGAGTTGATTATCACGAAGTCTCTGAAGAACCATACGGACATGCTGGCGGTGTTCTTCAAGATTGGCAGAAAAAATCAGGATATCGTCCAGATATACAACAACACAGGAGTATAGTAGATCACGAAAAATTTCATTAACAAAGTCTTGGAAGACGGCAGGGGCGTTGCATAGACCAAAGGGCATGACCAGATACTCAAAGTGTCCATCTCTGGTGTTAAATGCCGTTTTCCATTCATCCCCCTCTCTGATGCGGATGAGATTATAAGCACCTCTTAAGTCCAGTTTGGTAAAAATATGGGCACCTTGGAGACGATCAAAGAGTTCAGAGATGAGGGGTAGGGGGTAGCGGTTCTTAACCGTGATTTTATTAAGACCGCGGTAGTCAATGCAAGGACGTAGAGAGCCATCTTTTTTGGACACAAAGAAAAATCCGGCTCCGGCAGGAGAGGAGGATTTACGGATAAAGCCCTTTTTTAAATTTTCTTGGACGTATTCAGACATGGCAAGAGTCTCTGGGACGGACAGAGGATAGATTCTGCCCCGGGGTGGAGTAGTGCCCGGGAGGAGGTCAATGGGACAATCATAAGGCCTGTGAGGAGGTAGAGTCTCAGCTTGTTTTTTGCAAAAAACGTCCGCAAAGTCCATATAGGCCTTAGGGAGACCGGTTACATGAGGAAGCACAGGGACACGGCAAGGTTTACTGGGAACCGGTTTTAAGCAGTCCTTGGAACAAGAGGGCCCCCAACTCTTGATCTCCCCAGTGGACCAATCCAGGATTGGGGAATGGAGTTGAAGCCAGGGAAGTCCAAGAAGGATTTCAGAAGTGCAATTGGGGAGGACCAACAGTTCAATCCTCTCGTGATGAGATCCGATGCACATTAGAAGGGGCTCCGTGCGGAAACGTATAGTACAGTCCAATCTTTCATTGTTTACACAATTGATGTAGAGGGGTCTGGCGAGACTGGTCACCGGGATGTTGAACCTGTTGACGAGAGAGGCTAAGATGAAATTTCCTGCAGATCCAGAGTCCAAGAAGGCCACAGCAGAGAAGGAGAAGGCAGAGGCAGACATCCGCACAGGCACAGTAAGACGTGGAGAAGCAGAGTAGACATCAAGGACTGTCTCACCTTTGTGCGGAGTCAGCGGACGTCTTTCCAGGCGGGGAGGACGGATAGGACAATCCTTCAGGAAGTGTTCGGTACTAGCACAGTACAGGCAGAGATTCTCCATGCGGCGTCGTGTCCTCTCTTGGGGTGTCAGGCGAGACCGGTCGACCTGCATAGCCTCCACGGCGGGAGGCACAGGAACAGATTGCAGGGGACCAGAGGAGAGAGGAGCCGGGGAGAAGAAACGCCTCGTGCGAACAGAGTCCATATCCTGGCGGAGCTCCTGACGCCGTTCGGAAAAACGCATGTCAATGCGAGTGGCAAGATGGATGAGTTCATGTAGGTTAGCAGGGATTTCTCGTGCGGCCAGAACATCTTTAATGTTGCTGGATAGGCCTTTTTTAAAGGTCGCGCAGAGTGCCTCATTATTCCAGGATAATTCTGAAGCAAGGGTACGGAACTGTACGGCATACTCGCCAACGGAAGAATTACCCTGGACCAGGTTCAACAGGGCAGTCTCAGCAGAAGAGGCTCGGGCAGGTTCCTCAAAGACACTTCGAATTTCCGAGAAGAAGGAGTGTACAGAGGCAGTGACGGGGTCATTGCGGTCCCAGAGCGGTGTGGCCCAAGCCAGGGCTTTTCCAGACAGCAGGCTGACTACGAAAGCCACCTTAGACCTTTCAGTGGGGAACTGGTCCGACATCATCTCCAAGTGTAATGAACATTGGGAAAGAAAGCCACGGCAAAACTTAGAGTCCCCATCAAATTTATCCGGCAAGGATAGTCGTATTCCAGAAGCGGCCACTCGCTGCGGAGGAGGTACAGGAGCTGGCGGAGGAGATGATTGCTGGAGCTGTGGTAGTAACTGTTGTAGCATAACAGTCAGTTGAGACAGCTGTTGGCCTTGTTGCGCAATCTGTTGTGACTGCTGGGCGACCACCGTGGTGAGGTCAGCGACAACTGGCAGAGGAACTTCAGCGGGATCCATGGCCGGATCTACTGTCACGATGCCGGCTGGCAGGTAGTGGATCCTCTGTGCCAGAGAGGGATTGGCGTGGACCGTGCTAGAGGATCGGTTCTAAGTCACTACTGGTTTTCACCAGAGCCCGCCGCAAAGCGGGATGGTCTTGCAGCGGCGGTAGTGACCAGGTCGTATCCCCTAGCAACGGCTCAACCTCTCTGGCTGCTGAAGATAGGCGCGGTACAAGGGAGTAGACAGAAGCAAGGTCGGACGTAGCAGAAGGTCGGGGCAGGCAGCAAGGATCGTAGTCAGGGGCAACGGCAGAAGGTCTGGAATCACAGGCAAGGAACACACAAGGAACGCTTTCACTGGCACTAGGGCAACAAGATCCGGCGAGGGAGTGAAGGGGAAGTGAGGTGATATAGGGAAGTGCACAGGTGTAAACACTAATTGGAACCACTGCACCAATCAGCGGTGCAGTGGCCCTTTAAATCGCAAAGACCCGGCGCGCGCGCGCCCTAGGGAGCGGGGCCGCGCGCGCCGGGACAGAACTGACGGGGAGCGAGTAAGGTACGGGAGCCGGGGTGCGCATCGCGAGCGGGCGCTACCCGCATCGCGAATCGCATCCCGGCCGGAGGTGGTAACGCAGCGCCCCGGGTCCGTGGAACCGACCGGGGCGCTGCAGTGAGGGAAGTGTAGCGAGCGCTCCGGGGAGGAGCGGGGACCCGGAGCGCTCGGCGTAACAATTAGGGATGTCACTGCAGAGGGGTAATGCATACAGTGATGTAACACATGGGTAATTGTAAGTGTATTAGGGATGTCACAACAGAGGGGTAATGCACACAGTAATGTAACACATGGGTAATTGTAAGTGCATTAGGGATGTCACAGCAGAGGGGTAATGCACACAGTGATGTAACACATGGGTAATTTTAAGTGCATTAGGGATGTCACAGCAGAGGGGTAATGCACACAGTGATGTAACACATGGGTAATTGTAAGTGCATTAGGGATGTCACAGCAGAGGGGTAATGCACACAGTGATGTAACACATGGGTAATTTTAAGTGCATTAGGGATGTTACAGCAGAGGGGTAATGCACACAGTGATGTAACACACGGGTAATTTTAAGTGCATTAGGGATGTCACTGCAGAGGGGTAATGCATACAGTGATGTAACACATGGGTAATTGTAAGTGTATTAGGGATGTCACAACAGAGGGGTAATGCACACAGTAATGTAACACATGGGTAATTGTAAGTGCATTAGGGATGTCACAGCAGAGGGGTAATGCACACAGTGATGTAACACATGGGTAATTGTAAGTGCATTCGGGATGTCACAGCAGAGGGGTAATGCACACAGTGATGTAACACATGGGTAGTTGTAAGTGCATTAGGGATGTCATAGCAGAGGGGTAATGCACACAGTGATGTTGCTACACAGAAATATTGGCCCTGTGAAGTCACAGAATAGGAATGATTCACAGGTGTGTGAGGTCACAGCAATATTTTCAAGGGGAACTTCAAAGCATAATTATAATTTTCCTGTTGATGTTTTGTTTAAGACCCTATTGGAGCAAAATGTGCCAATTTTTATCTGTGTTCCGCAATTTTTCCCAAGACATGCACCAAAATATATATCTGGTGAAAAATAAACCCAGTCAGATAAAATCCACATAGGGAAAACCCCACATCTCGCTTTTGCTATACACTTGATATATTTATAGATATGGCTTTATAGGTGTGTAATAGTGATGATAAAGGTGACTGTGTGCAGAAGAACAGATTAAATTGTGATGAAAGAACGGCATTGCATCAGTCTGACTAAACGTGTCCTCCCTTCAGGCACATGCACCAAAGCTGCTTTATATTCATGTAGGGATTAACTAATGCACACAGACTATTATTAAAGTCAACTATTAAAGTGGGAATTGCATAGGGAGGTCCCTAACAATACAATAAAGTTCCCTATTTTATGACTTGAGAATGGCATAATTTATGCACTAGATGCCAACTTAATATGTACCTAATATGCCAAATCCATGTCCTCATAGTCAATAATAGTAAACAAAAACTGAAGCAGCCAGCCAGTCTGTCTACCTGCCAACCTTACGAAAGATCTAGGACATAGAAGGCATCCTCTCAATGTCTACAAACCAATAGCTTGCCTCCCTACTCCATACTGTATTTAATGTGGAGGTTGTGGGAGATGAACACTTTGTTGACAACTGTCTTATGTGTACTGCCAATTTAAAGGGAATCTGTCAGCTCTAAATCATGCTCGGAAGTGCAGATAGGGAAATAAAACAAAGTATACCCGTCTCATAGCTGATTGATGTTTATGTGAAAGTTATAAAATTATGTTTTCTTCTAAGCTTAAGAGTCATTGAGGCCGGGCTGAACTGCAGTATGCATGCCTCCCTCCCCCATCCCTCCCTGCCCTGCATCTTCGATGGATGTGGCTTAGTGCTGTAAGCCAAGCAGGAAGGGGTGAGGGAGGGAGGGGGCATACATACCACTGCTCAGCTGGCCTTAAAGGAAATCTGTCATCATTATCACCTGCATTAACCTTTCATACAGGCTTGTAGTGAAGGTGATACTGATCAAAGTGATACTTACAGCGTCCCGATCGGTCGCTGCGTTCCGGTGTAATTCATGTTTTTCTGTTAATGCAAATTACTTGCTTGGGGCATAGGCAGAGTCATCTTTGCCACAAGAGGGCGCTCCGTCCGGCTCATGCATATTCATAATCCCCCTTCCTGCTTGCTCGGCCCGTGTTACTGTACGGTGCATGCGCCGCTTCCTGTGTGCTTTCTGCAGGCATATTGTACCCAGGAAGCGGCGCATGCACTGTACAGTAATACAGGCCAAGCGAGCAGGGAGGGGGATTACGAATGTGCATGAGCCGGGTGGAGCGCCCGTCCGGCGAAGATGACATGACAGTGCCTGGAGCATGGTTTGTAGCTCCGCCCATGCCCCAAGCAAGTAATTTGCATAAACAGTAAAATACGAATTACACCGGAACGCAGCGACTGATCGGAACGTTGTAAGTATCATTTTTATCAGTATCACCCGCACTGCAAGCCTTTGTTAGTGTGGGGGATACTGATGACAGATTTCATTTAATGACTCTTGAGCTTAAAAGAAAAACCTAATTTTATAACTTTACAATCAGCCATCAGCTGTCATTTGTCATCTGGCCATGCCTACAGCTCTGAGCATGATATAGAGCTTATAGATTCCTGTTACGTTTATGGGTATGCTAGCATAGTATATGTCTTCTTTGGCCATTTGGTCCTTTTTTTTTTTTTTTTTTTTGCAAAAACCAAAACACTAAAAGGCTCCAAAAGTGACTGACATTACGATCACAAAGGAAAAGGCATGCTGGCATGTAGAAGAAGGGTAATGCATTGTAATGAAGTGCGGTCAACATCACTGATGGAAAACCAAAATACTATGGAAAAAGAAGACATAGAGGGTTGGTGGCTCCAAGAGAACATAGATAACAAATAAGACAAATAAGGCCAGGTTCCCATGGGGATAACATGTCTGGTCCGGCCACTGGGACCCCACATGGTCTCCGGGTCAGCTCCGTGGCGTTACCAACCCGGTGACATCACGCCACGCCGCTGGTACACAGCCGCCACGCCCTCTCCTATAGACATAAATGGAGGGGGCGTGGTGTCACATTTCTGCAGTGATCCCCTGCTCAGCCAGTCACTGGTTGTAGCGGATTCTCGCCTCCCCGTGTTAATGAGTGGCTGAGCAGGCTGTCACTGTGGAGACTAGATGAGAGAAGCATTCAGCGGTGGACTGGAAGACTTCACAGGGGGGGACCCCTGAGAAAGTGAGGTACTGTGGTGAGGGTGGGAGTAGGGCAGATGGAATTACCCTAGGGGCAGATGGCATTAACCCTTTGTGTTCATGACGCCGGGGTGTGGTTTATCCTCTACACCACCCAAAGGTATACCGCTGGATCCTGGGCTAGGCACGGGGGGCAAATAATGACTCCGATGACAAGTTACCGAACAATGGCAGCTTTACTGAGTCAGACAGATGTGACAGTCTATACAGCTTGGCTAGGCCCAAGGAGGTGACCAGTTACTTCAGAGACCACAGGGCTTGCTGGGACTTATGGTGGATTTGATGCAGAACCACGCTGACTTGAGACAGAACACTTGACTGACTTGACTGAGATTGACTATGACTGAATTCACCCCGTTTGTAGCTTACCAGGTTTTGACCTGGACCTGGTGGGTAGTGGACTTTTGGATCCGTGGCTGCGTGGTAGACTTTAGGCCTCTTTAGGACACCAGACACTTTCTCCAGACTGGACCTCACTGTAACTCAGCTAAGCAGGAACAAGAGACTGAGCTAGCTCCACTCAGGGCTTATATGGGGGAGACTCTGGAGGGGTCCCATAGGTCACCCTGTAGGTCACATGGTCACTGGTACCTTCCCTGGTTACAATCACATGACAACAGTACTTAAAGGTATAGAACAAATTATGTACATTGCACTGAATAACATATACAGTACATTGTTTAACTATTCAGGGCACATAGGTGAAGAGGAGTCTCAGGGGTCACGGAATGGAGTCTGCCTGACAGGGCAGCTATGGTACAGGGGTGCAAATCCTGTACTGGGCCACCACAGTAGGTCAGTAGTCATTTTTATTTCACTGTCGTTGTGGCTCCTGCAACATTTAAAAAAAATTCTAATATTCGGAGAACCCCTTAACGTAGGTCATACACATCAGATTATTGTTCACCAAACCTAGGCTGACGATCTAATGCATTTGGCAGCCTCCTGGCTCTCCTCCCGATTATAATGTTGGAAAGAATAGAATTCAACAGTTATATATTAACAAGCCCAATTATTTTGGGGGACATGTAGCATTCTTGTCTTTGAAAGGGGAGTTTTGTAGTCTTTTTTCTTTGCTTTGGTTTTGCTTATGTTATCTACATATGTGCGACATACGCATTTCATCAGTTCATGACCACTTGTTAGAAATGAAAGAAGCGATCTGATTGGTTGCTATGGGCATTTGGGCAACTTTTCCTCTGGACAGGTTTTTAGGAATCTCCCCTAGAGTTTCTTAGGTAAGGTTGTTTGGTACTTTATGGTAACGACAAAATTAGCAAAAAAAAAAAAAAAAAAAGGTGCTTAGGCACACATGCAACATTTTGTGCACCTGGCATAAGCAAAAAAAAAACATGCTCTATATGCAGTGATAAATCACACTTTTTGTTCTAAGTGTAGATAAGATACTTTCAGAGGTGTCTGGCAGTAGCTTTCCCCCTGCCCCTGAAAACACATGTACACCTTCCAAGCTGTGAATACGTATAAGGGGTCAGGAAAGATAACCAAAAACCTATGGCCAGCTTGCCTCCGGCTGTATCATACAAGTGAGCAGATGATCAGTAGTGTTGGGCGCGAATATTCGCATTTCGAATTTTTATCGCAAATTTGCGAATTTGTGAATATTGCGAATATATTCGCTATATATTCGAAATGACGAATATTCACTTTGAATATTATGAATATTCGCATATTCCTTCTTTTCACTTATGGGCCAATTAGAATGATGCAAATACAGTGACCCCCCCTCCCCCCCCCCCCGACCTACGATGGCCCCGACATACGATAATTTCAACATACGATGGCCTCTCAGAGGCAGCATCAACATACGATGCTTTTGTATGTCGGGGCCATCGCATAAACGGCTATCCGGCAGCGCAGACTGCTTCAGCTGCCACCGGATAGCAGTTTACGGTGCGCCGTGTGGTCCGCTGACGATCACTTACCTGTCCTCGGGGCTCCGGCGCGTCCTCTTCGGGATCCCCTGCATCGTCGGCGCTCTCCATCGTCATCATCATGTCGCTGTGCGTGCTGTCCCATCATCCAATAGGAGCGGCGCACGTAGGGACGTGATGGCGGTGACGGAAAGCAAGGATGCCGGGGAAGCAGAGGCCTTTCCGGAGCGCCGGGGACACCCCGGGGACGCGGCGACAGCGATGGACGGCGACATCCAGGGCAGCGGTGACGGTCCGGAGCGGCGGGGACACGTGAGTACAACTTCCAATACCAGTGGTCTACAACCTGCGGACCTCCAGATGTTGCCAAACTACAACACCCAGCATGCCCGGACAGCCAACGGCTGTCCGGGCATGCTGGGTGTTGTAGTTTTGCAACATCTGGAGGTCCGCAGGTGGTAGACCACTGTCCTATCCTTTACATTGCACGGATCCCTCAACATGCGATGGTTTCAACAAACGATGGTCCGTTTGGAACGGATTACCATCGTATGTTGAGGGACCACTGTACACTTGTCAGAGGTTATCAACAACATCCCTGGCAACCAATAGTAAAGTTGCCCCCCCCCCCCCCCCCTCACTGTTTTTTTCCTCGAATATACAAATATAACGAATGAGCGAATTTCGCGAATATAAGACGAATATTCGTCTATATATTCGCGAAATATCGCAAATTCGAATATGGCCAATGCCGCTCATCACTAACAATCAGCATCCGAAGGCAGAGAAATCAGCCATTGTCCTTGTTCAGAACATGGGAAAGTGTCATAAATATTAGGCTTGGGGCTTTTAATCCATAAAATACACTGATTGTTAAGACTTAGTTATCTGATCCTAAAATTCTCAGAAACCTCTTGTAAATAAATATCAAGTTTCCCTTAACTTGCCCCTACAATAGAGATAATAGCCCCTGTAATGTAACCAGGTATTAGCGGTAGTTTTATTTTACTTAAAACAATTCAGTGATGTCCAATGACTTTTAAACTCTCCCTGTCTGTCTGCAGTGGCTTGAGGTCAATGGATTTCCCCTGTGCTGATCTGTATTGTCAGTAATGGTGATTAGTGAGCACACAGTGTTTGCTCTCTCTAGCCAGAACGAATGCAGGCTTGTGGTGAATGGATTCGCTGCTGTAAAGATCTGTACTGTCAGTAACGGTGATTAGTGTGCAAACACACAGTCTCTGCTCTCTCAGCAAAACGCCCGGGAAATGCCTGTCTTCGGCAATGGCTGCTGAATATATAGGGCAGTGACATCACAGGGTTGGCTGATGATAGGCTGCATGACGCCATGTGATTCAGGGTGATCCCGCCTTCCCAGACTTCCTTGCCCCATGTCCTCACACATGTAGTCGCCATTTTGCCATTTTAGCCCCCCGGCCCGCACAAAATGTAGTGAATGAAGCGATTCATTAACACAAAGCGTGAGGAAAGTCGGATTCGTTCAGAATCCAATTTTTCATGAAATTTGGAACAAATTCGACTTCATCAGCTTCGATTCGCCCATCTCTAGCTATAGAGATGCATAATGCATGGGGTGTATAAAAGCTAGAGGCACGTCCTCCTATGGGAACCTAGTCGGACATTGCTTTAGAACTGAACAAGTGATCGGACCTGAAGCTACTCTCCATTCTGGGTGTTGGAAAACAGCCAACAGGGGCTTCCCCAGATTTTAAGTGTTGCTTTATTCTACTTACTTCAAGCCACCGTAAAACCAAGGTTTTCTGCAAAATTCTTATTTTCTATCAGGCTGGTGCATATAGGAGGGCCATCTGAACTAGTCGACCTTTATATGCTTAGGAAGCTTTTAGAGATGTCCCGATACTGGTATCGGTATCGGCATTGATACTGAACATTTGCACAAGTACTTTTACCCAATACCCACCCAATACCTGCAGACCATTATAGTGTACGTGTCATATGACAGAAAAAAAATAATGTTAATCACTAGGTCAGGCAGATGATTTACATGTCTTTTTTATGTGTCTAGCTTCTGTATTTGGCTGACAAATACCTCTTTTCTGCTGTTAAGAAGGGGCGTGTCCGAGGCAAGCACTGAGCTCACTCACCATGCATTCACTTCTTCTCTGAGTCTGCTGTGCTGTGTCTCTTCATCCAATCACTGCAGGCTGCTCTGTAACCCTCTCCTCTCTGTTTTCAGACAGGAGTCTGATAGACAGGACAGGAGTGAGCACAGAGGGGTGTTAGGCCTGCTCTCACTTCTTGGACTAAGTGCCTTAGGCTTCAGCAGGGTCCAAGATGATCCTACTTATTTATCTTCTGGGTGCATCTACCTTAAAGGGGAAAATTCCCTACCTACCTACAGAGGGCTTCTACATAATAGGGGAGGGTTACCTACCTACTTACTGGGGGCTTCTACCTAATAGGTGGTATTAACTACCAACCTCCCAACTGAGGCTTCTACCTAATGATAAGATTCCCTACCTACCATTCTTCTGGGGGCTTCTACCTAATAGGGGTGGATTCTCTACCTACTTACTGGGGGTTCTACCTAATAGGGGGAGTTACCTACAAATTAGGGGCTTCTACCTAATATGGGGGATTCTCTACCTACATAATAAGAGGCATTCCCTAACTACTGGGGGCATTTCTTATCTATGTGCCTCAGTGAAGTCCCAATGTTCGACTGAGGATTCTCAAAGTCTAGAACCACCTCTGCTGTCACAGGTCATTGAAAAATATATTAGTAATTGGTAGTCAGTGAGTACTTGGAAAAAAAAAGTATTGGTGCTCGTACTCAGTCTTAAAAAAATTGGTATCAGGACATCCTTAGCATCTTTGGCCCCTTTTTTTTCCATCTTGGAGTGCCCTGTGTACTTCTGGTGAGAAGACAATTATCCCTATATATTTTGTGACTTCTTCTTTTCACATACAGTGTCCCAAAAATCTTTTTAATCTGGTGGGTCCCAGAGAAATGTATGGCTGTAGTTTTTAAGTACAGTAAATAGGCCCCATTTTTTTTTACATTTTGGTCTATTAAATCAGACAGCACAGGGTCATATGTGCAGGACTTGTGGGGTGACTACTGTGCAGGAGGTAAGAACTTATAGGTTGGGTGTAGACCATTGGTCTGGTTTACCTGGGCCCAGGACCTACAACACGTACCTATACTTAGAATGTTTAGTTCCAGTGTTAATCATGGACTGGAATCATATAATTTACTATAACAAACACCCCCCCCCCCCCTTTCCTCTACAAATCTCCGCTACTTAATCAGCTACAAAGATCATTATAACCATAATAACACAACCACATGTAAACTTTTACATTTACTTAACATTCATTATGCTTGGCATCCCACACATCCTCTACAAGATGCACAGACGAAATTGTGCAAAGCTGCAAAAACTATTTTACATGCAAGCTAGAACAAGATGAGCTTAGTGTAAGCAGAGGACAGAACTGTCTTATAGGCTACTCCTTTAGCACCATTATCCTTAAAAAGGTATTCTGACGTATACTGCGACATACCTGCGGCGCATTCATAGACTTTAACAACGCTTTTGTGTCCCACAAATAGAATGTATATAGTAGTTAAACCATAGTTAAAGGGGTATTCCGGGTTTATTCATCTTATCCCCTATCCAAAGGATAGGGGATAAGATGTATGATCACAGGGGCCCCGCCGCTGGGGACCCCCGCAATCTCGGTGCAGCCCCCGGCATTCTGTGCCGGGCGCTGCTTCCAAGACGGGGACATGACATGACGGTCACGCCTCGTCATGATGTCACACCACGCCCTTTCCATTCATATTTATGGGAGGGGGCATGGGAGGGGGCAGAACATGATGCATGATAGGGTAAGAAACATAGAATGTATGATCACAGGGGCCCCGCCGCTGGGGACCCCGCGATCTCAGTGGAGCCCCCGGCTTTCTGTGCCGGGCGCTGCTTCCAAGACGGGGACATGACATGACGGTCACGCCTCGTCATGATGTCACACCACGCCCTTTCCATTCATATCTATGGGAGGGGGCGTGGGAGGGGGCAGAACATGATGCATGATAGGGTAAGAAAGATAGAATGTGTCGGCAGACAAGAACTAACCATTTGGCCCATCCAGTCTGCCCAATATTCAGAATACTGAAAATAGTCCCTGGTCCTATCTTTTATGAAGGATAGCCTTATACCTATCTCTATCTTATATGGAGGATAGCCTTATGCCTATCCCGCTCTTATATTTAGGATAGTTTTATACCTATCTCTATCTTATATGAAGGATAACCTTATGCCTATCTCTATCTTATATGAAGGATTGCCTTATACCTATCCCTTTCTTATATGGAGGATAGCCTTATACCTATCTCTATCTTATATGAATGATAGCCTTATGTCTATCCCTATCTTATATGAAGGATAGCCTTATACCTATCTCTATCTTATATGAAGGATAGCCTTATTCCTACCCTATCTTATATGAAGGATAGCCTTATACCTATCCCTATCTTATATGAAGGAAAACCTTATGCCTATCCCATGCATGCTTAAACTCCTTCACTGTATTTGCAGCTACCACTTCTACAGGAAGGCTATTCCATGCATCCACTACTCTCTATTTAGGGTTCATTTCATTTTAAATGGGTATTATGTTTGCTAGGACTTCAAAGCTAGTTCACAACATAGAAAGCATGAGTACATATGTTTTTTGTAAAAACAAAATAATGAGCCTTATTGAGAGCAAAATACTTCCAATGGGAATCCTCACTTATTGCTATATTCTAAAAGACTTCCTTATCTTTACAGCTCCTTCATAAATTATGATGACATCACATACATGGTGATGTCATTAGTGTCAACTAGAGATGAGCGAACTTCCAGTAATTCAATTCTTCACGAACTTCTCGGCTCGGCTTTTGCTGACTTTTGCCTGCATAAATGAGTTCAACTTTCAGGTGGGCTGGAAAAGGTGGATACAGTCCTAGAAGAATCTTTCCTAGGACTGTATACACCTTTTCCAGCCCACCGGAGCACCTGAAAGCTGAACTAATTTATGCAGGCTAGAGTCAGAAAACGCTGAGCTGAGAAGTTCGTGACGAATCGAATTACTGTAAGTTCGGTCATCTCTAGTGTCAACTGTAGTGCCCGCATGGGGATATACAGTAGTTAGTCACAAGTTGGACTGAAGAGGAGGACTATGTTGCTGTGAAGCTTTATTTGGGGTTTCTATAAGGCAGCATATTGGTTGGCCTTATTGGGGGGGCGGACACTTTATCTGCAAATACGTGTTTAAAAGCAGAAGAGGCTTAGTCGGTGAATGGTACTAAGTAGGTTGGCAGGAATCAACCATGACTCAAAACTAGGTGTTAAAGGGGTTATCCAGGAATCGAAAAACAGACCTATTTTCTTTCAAAGACCGCTCCCTGTCTGTCTCCACTTTGGGTGTGGTATTACAACTTGGCTCCATCCACTTCATTGGAACTGAGCTGCAGAACCGCACCAAACCTGGAGACAGACAGGGAGCAGCCAGCATTATTGCACGGCTCCCCGCCACTGCGGGTGCGCACAGGGACAAATCAGGACGCCGAACTGGTCAACCAGGATCCAGATGCCGACTCATTCCCGAACATTTATATGCTGTGCTCCTTTCCTCTGGAGGACATTGGTGCCTTGTACTGTATCCCAATAGGGGGCTGTTTCTGTATCGGCAGCCTCCATGGTGGTTACATGTGTTCCGGTGTTGTGCCTTTTTGTTGTGAATTATCCACATATTGGCTACAACACATTAGCTATATCTTTGCTAGTACCCAGTATAGCCCCCGAGGAGGTCACTTTTACCTGTGACCGAAACGCATCAGAATTTACTTATGGGAATATTAGTAAAGCATGTGATATAGTGTAACCTAGGCACATTCTTCGTATTTTAACAGTAAGTCCTACATTTAATTGTGTCTTTGGCTGGTGGGTTATCTAAATCATTGGTGCCCACGGTACACTCCCTTTTGTATATTAAGAACTTTTACCCTCTTCAGGACGCAGGGCGTATGGATACACCCTGCATTCCGAGTCCATACGCCCGTGGGAATTCCAATCCCCACCGCTAGCTGGTTGGGGACCGGAGCCGGATGCCTGCTGAAATTGTTCAGCAGGCATCCCGGCATATCGCCCAGGGGGGTCATTATGCCCCCCCATGTTGACGATGGCCGCAGATCGCTGGACAATTCAGTCCAGCGATCTGCGGCGATTCCGGGTCAGTCGGGTCTCCAGTGACCCGGTGACCCGGAATTACTGGCTGATCGGGGCCGACTCTGACGGCCTCGAACAGCCAGAGCCACCAGGGGTAAGGTGGCACTGGTGCCACCTCACGATCGCCCTGATTCGTCGGCCGGATTACCGGCCGACCAATCAGGGCGCCTGCTGCGGGTGTCACTCCCGCAACCCGCTCCGCCCCTCTTCCGGAGGACGTGAGCGGGTGCGGGATGTGCACCCCGGGTGCTGGGGACCCCGATCCCCGGCGTCAATGTTGGGATCGGGGCCCCAGGAGCTGACCTGTGTGCCGGCAGCAGCAGGAGGTGAGTGACAGCCTCCTGCTGTTGCTTAGCAACAGCACCCAGCATGCAAAAAGGGCATGCTGGGAGCTGTAGTTATGCAACAGCAGGAGGCAGACAACCACAACTCCCAGCATTCCCTTATGGGCATGCTGGGACTTATGGTTTTGCAACAGCTGGAGGCACATTTTTTCTATGGAAAAGTGTACCTTCAGCTGTTGGAGAACTACAACTCCCAGCTTGCACAAACAGCTAAAGTGCATGCTGGGAGTTGTAGTGGTGCATCTGCTGGTTGCAAAACTACAACTCCCAGCATGCCCGTTGGCTGTCGGTGACTGCTGAGAGTTGTAGTTTTGCAACAGCTGAAGGCACAATGGTTGTCAAACTCAGAGTTTCATGACCGGTGTGCCTCCAGCTGTTGCAAACTACAACTCTCAGCAGTCACTGTACACCATGCACCGTACATGCTGGGAGTTGTAGTTTTGCAACAGCTGGAGGCACACTGGTTGTGAAACACTGAGTAAGGTCACAAACTCAGTGATACATAACCAGTGTGCCTACAGCTGTTGCAAAATTAAAACTCTCAGCATGTACAGTCTGTCAGCGCATGCTGGGAGTTTTGCAACAGCTAGATGTCGCCCCCCCCCCCAATGTGAATGTACAGGGTACACTCACATGGGCAGAGGTTTACAGTAAGTATCCGGCTGCAAGTTTGAGCTGCGGCAAATTTTCTGCCGCAGCTCAAACTGCCAGCGAGAAACTACTGTGAACCCCCGCCCGTGTGACTGTACCCTAAAAACACTACACTACACTAACACACAATAAAATAAAAAGTAAAAAACACTACATATACACATACCCCTACACAGCCCCCCTCCCCTCCACAATAAAAATGAAAAACGTCTGGTACGCCACTGTTTCCAAAACGGAGCCTCCAGCTGTTGCAAAACAACTACTCCCAGTATTGCCGGACAGCCGTTGACTGTCCAAGCATGCTGGGAGTTTTACAACAGCTGGAGGCCCCCTGTTTGGGAATCACTGACGTAGAATACCCCTATGTCCACCCCTATGCAATCCCTAATTTAGGCCTCAAATGCGCATGGCGCTCTCACTTTGGAGCCCTGTCGTATTACAAGGCAACAGTTTAGGGTCACATATGGGGTATCCCGTACTCGGGAGAAATTGTGTTACAAATTTTGGAGGGTATTTTCTGCTTTTACCCTTTTTAAAAATTTTAAATTTTTGGGAAAACAAGCATTTTAGGTAAAAAAAAATATATTTTTTTTACATATGCAAAAGTCGTGAAACACCTGTGGGGTATAAAGGTTCACTTAACCCCTTGATACGTTCACCAAGGGGTCTAGTTTCCAAAATGGTATGCCATGTGTTTTTTTTTTTTGCTGTGCTGGCACCATAGGGGCTCCCTAAATGCGACATGCCCCCCCGAGCAAAATTTGGTCTCAAAAAGCCAAATATGACTCCTTCTCTTCTGAGCATTGTAGTTCGCCCGTAGTGCACTTCAGGCAAACTTATGGGGTACCTCCATACTCAGAAGAGATGGGGTTACAAATTTTGGGGGGTATTTTCTGCTATTAACCCTTGCAAAAATATGAAATTTGGGGGGGAAACACATTTTTGTGAAATTTTTTTATTTATTTTTTTATGTATGCAAAAGTCGTGAAACACCTGTGGGGTATTAAGGCTCACTTTATTCCTTGTTACGTTCCTCCAGGGGTCTAGTTTCCAAAATGGTATGCCATGTGTTTGTTTTTTTTGCTGTTCTGGCACCATAGGGTCTTCCTAAATGCAACATGCCCCCCAAAAACCATTTCAGAAAAACGTACTCTCCAAAATCCCCTTGTCGCTCTTTCGCTTCTGAGCCCTCTACTGCGCCGACCGAACACTTTACATAGACATATGAGGTATGTGCTTACTCGAGAGAAATTGGGCTACAAATTTTATAAGTATAAGTATATAAGTTTATAAGTATACATTTTCTCCTTTTAGCCCTTGTAAAAATTCAAAAATTGGGTCTACAAGAACATGCGAGTGTAAAAAATGAAGATTGTGAATTTTCTCCTTCACTTTGCTGCTATTCCTGTGAAACACCTAAAGGGATAAAACGCTTACTGAATGTCATTTTGAATACTTTGGGGGGTGTAGTTTTTATAATGGGGTCATTTGTGGCTAATATGAAGACCCTTCAAATCCACTTCAAACCTGAACTGGTCCCTGAAAAAAAGCGAGTTTCAAAATTTTGTGAAAAATTGCAAAATTGCTGCTGAACTTTGAAGCCCTCTGGTGTCTTCCAAAAGTAAAAACACGTCAATTTTATGATGCAAACATAAAGTAGACATAATGTATATGTGAATAAAAATAAAAATATTTGGAATATCCATTTTCCTTACAAGCAGAGAGCTTCAAAATTAGAAAAATGCTACATTTTCAAATTTTTCCTCAAATTTTGGGATTTTTCACCAAGAAAGGATGCAAGTTACCACAAAATTTTACCACTATATTAAAGTAGAATATGTCACGAAAAAACAATCTCGGAATCAGAATGATAAGTAAAAGCATTCCAGAGTTATTAATGTTTAAAGTGACAGTGGTCAGAATTGCAAAAAACGTCTGAGTCCTTAAGGTGAAAAAGGGCTAAGTCCTTAAGGGGTTAATTGCACTTTAGTAAAAGTTACGTTTTATTCACTCCCCTTTTTTCATTCTGATTTAGTAGATTGGGAGCATATTTGGCTAATTGGTGGGTAGAAACCTAACAATATCTACAACGCTATAATAAATGTTGTAGGTAAATACAAGCTTTCTGGGTACTTTATATTTTTGGATGAGTCTGATAAACTACATTTTTCAGTATTAAAACCATCAGGTGAACTGGCGGGCAAATAAAATGTCAGAAGTAGGTATAAATAAATCCCGAGAAAAGGTCTCTATTGTGTTTTAAATAAAAAATAGACCTTTTGATATGATCAACCACAGACAGGAAGACATTACAGTGAACTCACTTATCAGCAATAAGGTTGGAGCTTCCACTCAACTGTGGAAATTTCGGCCGCAATGAAAAGCAAAGGGAATTTCCTAAACACATCGGGGGGAGATTTATCAAAACCTGTGCAGAGGAAAAGTTGCCCAGTTGCCCATAGCAACCAATCAGATCGCTTCTTTCATTTTTGAAAAAGGCCTCTGAAAAATGAAAGCAGCAATCTGATTGGTTGCTATGGGCAACTCAGCAACTTTTCCTCTGGACGGGTTTTGATAAATCTCCCCCTTTGTCTCTATAATACACAATGGGGGACATTTAACAAAACCTGTGCAGAGGAAGAGTTGCCCATAGCAACCAATCAGATCGCTGCTTTCATTTGGCAGAGGCCTTGTTAAAAATGAAAGAAGAAATCTGATTGGTTGCTATGGGCAACTGGGCAACTTTTCCTCTTCACAGGTTTTGATAAGTCTCCCCCATAGACTTTACGTATTTAAAATTTACTTAAGACAACTGAAACAACTTACACAATAGAGACGTGTTGTCTTCTCTATCCTGTCCCTTAATCGCTAATATTTTTTTTGCATTACAAATTATAGCATGTTTTAATCTTTTTCAGGGCTGGGGTTTTAGTAAAGCGCACTTAGCAATTCTTAAAGTGGTACTCCACCCCCACCCCCCCCCCCCCCCCCAAGACATCTTATCCCCTATCCAAAGGATGGGGATCCCCGTGATGTCCCTGCTGCACCCGGCATTCGTTTAGAGTGTCGGGTGCAGTGCCGGAGGCTCGTGACATCACGGCCACACACCGCTTGTGATGTCACGGTCACGCCCCCTCGATGCAAGTCTATGGGAGGGGGCGTGACGGATGTCACGCCCCCTCCCATAGACTTGCATTGAGGGTGCGCGGCCGTGACGTCACAAGCCTGCATTGCCAGTCATCTGACAGGGAGCGAAGTTCGATCTGTGAACCCGATGACTGGGGTGTCGCAGCCGAGATCGCGGGGGTTCACATCGGTGGGACCCCCGCGATCAGACATCTTATCCCCTATCCTTTGAATAAGGGATAAAATGTCTGGGGGCAGAGTACACCTTTAAGGGCACCCAACCCATACCCCTAGGGCATGACAAGCAAAAACATCTTAATTTTGTACAAATTATGACAACATGCAGTAATGTGCCTGCAGTCCCCTAGGGGTTCAGGCTGCACAGCCAAAGCAAAGTGGGAATAGAGACCTGGCTATGTAGGGGTGCATTCACACCACGATTTTGCAATACATTTCCCGTATCAGGTTTTTGATTAAAAACAGATTCCTCAAAACTGGACTAAACTGTATCAAAACGCGTGTACAAATTTTAACCCGTATACAGATAAAAACCGGATACAGTTTGAAAAATCATGTCCGGTTGCATTTGTTTTTTAAGGAAAAAACTTATATGTTTTTAACTTTTCACTCCATTTTGAATAAAGTTTCAATTGTTTGATTGAAATTCCAAGAAAAAAAAGCTGTGCAAAGTCAAAAACCGTATGGTGAAAACCGGATGGAACTGTACGCACATACGGTTCTGTACAGTTCCCATTGACTCCCATGTTAAAAAAAAAAACCTGTACGTTTTAAGGCTGGGTTCACATCACGTTTTTGCCATACTGTTTTCAATCCGTTTTTCTAAAGAAAACCGTATAGCAAAAAAGGGATGGAACTGTATGGGAAAAAGTAAACCGTATGCATTTTTAAACTGTATACTGTTTTTAAAAGTGCATATAGTTCCGTCCGTTTTTGGAAAATGTTGTCCATTTTTAATGGGAGGGGTGTTCGGTGGGGACTTTAGGATGCAAATGCTGTAATGCTGTATACATGTGCGTTTTCCATTGATGTCCGTTTAAAAAAAACATATGCCGTTGCAGTACGGTTTTTTAAACCGGTGACAAAAACGTGGTCAACCACGGTTTTGATTCCGGTTTAAAAACCGTACTGCAACAGCATAATTTTTTTTTAACATGGATGTCAATGGGAAACGCACATGTATACAGCATTACAGCATTTGCATCCTAAAGTCCCCATCCAACACCCCTTCCATTAAAAATTGACAACATTTTCAAAAACGTGTTTTTTTTTATTTAAAAACTGACGGAACTGTATGCACTTTTAAAAACAGTATACTGATTAAAAATGCATACGGTTTACTTTTTCCCATGCTGTTCCATCCTTTTTTTTGCCATACGGTTTTCTTTACAAAAAAGGATTGAAAACAGTATGGCAAAAACCTGATGTGAACCCAGCATAATACAGTTTTTCCCCCGTACCAAAAACCCGTATGTAATTCATTTCAATTAGCCGGCCGGAGTGACACGTGCACTTTTACAACCGGACCTAAAACCATGGTTGACCACAGTTTAAGGTCCGGGAAAAAGTGCATACAGTGCAAAAATGAGCCGACCGGACCGAACGTTTCAGTGCGGTCGGCTCATTGAAATGAATTACATACGGGAGCGCGAGGTTTTAGCTCCCCCCTGCCGTATGCGCTCCCGTATGGGAGAAAACGTGATGTGAACCCAGCCGTAGACTACGGTTTTGGGTACGGGAAAAAAAACTGACAAAACCGTACAGGATGCAAAACGAACACAACCTGGTACATCTTTTCGTTTTCAATACGGTTCCATGCGGTTTTCACATAGAAAATGCATATGGGAACTGTATAGCAAAAACGTGGTGTGAATGCAGCCTAAGAGGGAGTCATAAGCAGTAGTATATATGAGAAGGGGGTTGGGGGCCTGAGCATTAGTCTGTGAGAAAGGGGGGCTAGGAAAAACAGGAAACATGGGAATGATGTTTGAGTAGGGGGAATCTTTTGGTCTGATCTGGGGTCTGAATTGAAGGGGTTATCACTTTTCTCCAATTCCCTTTCCACAGGACAGTCGTAATAGTGCATAATTTTCCTTTTTGGGCCCCTTGTGGGGTAATAATGTCTCCTACACCTGACACCTCTTTATATCAGTATCCACACTACTATATTGTCAGCCTGAGTGATGTATACTTTATGCTAAAAACAGACTGGGAACCCAACAGAGATAAGCAGGGCAATCTTGTCCAATACTTTCTATGAAGGTGGTTTCCCCATTTTATATACTGAGATTTGTTTTGTGATGCAGATTATACAATGCTCACCATTACTTAGCACTGAGCCACAATAATACTGCTTTAGGGTCTATTCACTAGGGATCGACCGATTATCGGTTTGGCCGATATTATTAGCCGATATTCACGATTTTGGGCGTTATCAGCAATTACCTTGCCGATAATCCGATAATGCCCTGGACCGCCTCCACCACACCACGCCGCACCACCCACCGCACCGCGACCACCCCCCCCCCCCACCGACCCACCCCATCACGCCACACCCCCACACCACACCGCCCCGGCCCCATTGCCTCCCCCATCCCCGGTTTTATAATTGCCTGTTCCCGGGGGCCGGGGTCCACGCTACTTCTGGCTCCTGCTGCGTCTTGCGTTACGCTGTGTGCAATGACGAGTGACGTCCTCAACGCGACATCACCGTCAGTGCGCACAGTGACAGCTCAGGAGGACGCCACCGGAGCCAGATGTAGAGTGGACCCCGGGCCCCGGGAACAGGTAATTATAAAACCGGGAATGGGGGAGGCAAAGGGGCCAGGGCGGTGCGGTGGGGGGTGCGACGCGGTGCGGTTGGGGGGTGCGGTGTGGCGGTGGGGGCGCGGTGCGGCGGTGGGGGGGCGGTCGTGGTGGCGGTGATAGGACTCAGGAGGACCCCGGACAGGCAGGGGGAGAGAAGCGGGCGGCGGCCTATGGCACCGCAAAAGCCGCTGCAGTTCATTGATTTAAAGCGCCCGCTTAAAATCAATGATCTGCAGCGGTGTCATAGGGGGGGGATAAATAGCCGATAATTTATACCGGAATATCGGTATAAGTTATCGGCTATCGGCCCTAACCTCCACAGATTATCGGTATCGGCCCTAAAAAATCAATATCGGTCGATCCCTACTGTTCACACGAACAGTATTCTGCGCAGATTTGATGCGCAGGATTTGAAGCTGTGTTCAGTCATTCGGTTTACATTGAAAACTGCAGCAGAAAATCCTGTGCATCAAATCTGCGCAGAATACTGTTGGTATAGGAGGTATGCAGCCATAGGGGATAAGTGTCTGACCTCTGAGACCCCCGCAATCTCTCGTGTGGGGATCCGGCACTGCCTCGGTTCTGCATGGCTAATGCTCCTGTCGTCGACCTCACTAAGAGGTCGACAGACACGCCCACTCTATTCGGTTCTATGGGAGTGGCGGGGATGCACGAACGCTGCATTTCCACCTCTCCCACAGAGATACATGGCAGAGTGGGGCCCCGTACAGGAGATCGCAGGGGGGAGGGTCCCATCATTCGGACCCCCGGGACCAGTCACTTATCCCCTAAGTTGTATTAGGCAGCAGTACTCCTTTAAAGGGGTACTCCACTGCTCAGCGTTTGGAACAAACTGTTCTGGAAGCTGGAGCCGGAGCTTGTGATGTCATAGCCCCGCCCCCTCATTACATCACGCCCCCTCAATGCGAGTCTATGGGAGGGAGCGTGACAGCTGTCACGCCCCCTCCCATAGACTTGCATTGAGGGGGCGGAGCGTGACATCATGAGGCGGCGGGGCTATGACGTCACAAGCTCCCGGCACCAGCTCCAGCGTGTGGAACAGTTTGTTCCAAACACTGAGCAGCGGAGTACCCCGTCACAAATCCCGGACGTCAGGCCACAATGGTGACTAATAATTTTATGGTGGCACTCAAATTTTTGTAATAACTGTGACACACAGGGAGAGATGAGAGGGCAGTTATAACTGTGACACATAGGGGGAGGTAAGGGGACAATTAAAACTGTAACACAAAGGGGAAATGAGGGGACAGTAATAACTGTGACACAAGGGGGAGATAAGCACTGCCTGTACCACACAGAGACAGGATTGTGTGGAGGCGCAGACATGGAGTAGATGGCAAAAGCATTTATGCTAAACTGAAATTTCCCAAAAGCACAATGGCCTCCATAATTGTGGCCTTTCGCTAGAGCTGAACCAGTAGAGCACCAATCTATAGGAGAGAGAGGACTTGGTAAGAGAAATGACCAAGAACCCAATGACCTCTGGCTAAGCTCCGAAGAACTCCCGTGTGCAGATGGGAGACACTTTCAGAACATTGTCCGACAAGACAATAGGAAAGATTTATTAAAACTTGTGTAGAGGAAGAGTGGGGCAGTTGCCCATAGCAACCAATCAGATCACTTCTTTGATTTTTCAGATTTTTAAAAAAAATAAAAGAAGCAAGCTGATTGGTTGCTATGGGCAACTGCACCGCTCTTCCTCTACACAGGTTTTGATAAATCTCCCCCAATATTCCTTACTTACAACCAAGATAGCACAGGAGTGGCTTAGGAACAACTCTGTAAATGCCCAGAGCCCTGACCAATCAAACATCTCTGGAGAGACCTGAAAATGGCTTCCAACCATGGTCCCCATCCAACCTGGCAGAGCTTGAGAGGATCTGCAGAGAAGCATGGCAGAAAATCCCCGAATCCAGGGGTGTAAACCTTGTGGCATCATCCCCAAGACTGGAGGTTGTATTCACCGCCAAAGGGTCTTCAACTAAGTAAAGGGTCTGAATACTTATGTCCATGCAATATTTAAGTTTTTCCTTTTTAATACATTTGCAAAAATTTCTAAAATTTTGTTTTGACAGTTTCTCAGTATGGGGTACTGAGTGCATAATGATGGGTGAAATTTTGTTGATTTTAAAGTCCAAAACATAACAAAATATGAATACAGGGTCTGTCCCATTGCAAGTCTATGGGAATTCCGGCAAATCTGTACCCTGATCACTGTGGCCTCAGGCATGACTTAAAGGGCACATTTAAAGGGCTACGCCTGTGCTAGACATCTTCTTCCCTATCCCCTCCCATAGTTATAAATGGGGTGGCGTGACGTCATGACCACTGTCTCACGAACCCAGCGTTCTGTACATGTGAACATGATGTGCCTGGAGATCGGGGGGGGGGGGGGGGGGGAAGGGGGGGGGAGGGGGGGGGGGGGGGGAAGGGGGGGGGAGGGGGGGGGGTCCCAGCTGCCAGGCCCCTGCGATCAGACATCTAGCAAAATAGTACCCCTTATAATGAATATCCTGCCTCCATAACATGATCTGAGTTACGCTTTAAAGGGGTACTCTGGTGAAAAACTTTTTTTTTTTTTTTTTAATCAACTGGTGCTAGGAAGTTATACAGATTTTTAAATGACTTCTATTTAAAAATCTTAATCCTTCCAGTACTTATCAGCTGCTGTATGCTCCAAAGGAAGTTCTTTTCTGTATGACCACAGTGCTCTCTGCTGACACCACTATCCAAGTCAGGAACTGTCCAGAGCAGGAGCAAATCCCCATAGCAAACCTCTACTGCTCCGGACAGTTCCTGAGACAGACAGAGGTGTCAGCACAGAGCACTGTGGTGAGACTGAAAGGAAATTCAAAAAGAAAAGAACTTCCTCTGGAGCATACAGCAGCTGATAAGTACTGAAAGGATTAGGATTTTTTTAAACAGAAGTAATTTACAAATCTGTTTGACTTTCTGGCACCAGTTGATTTGAAAAAAAAAAAAAAAAAAATTTCACCGGAGTACCCCTTTAAGTAATATTGTTAAACAAATTCTTATTTCATATAGGACGTTTCGAGCTTCTCTTACCTTCTGTTGGGAAATAAAAATGAAAAGGTCTTGTCAGGTTTCAGTACATGTGGTTGTGGTTTTCGATGAATTGCATGGCTGTCATTCATTGCCTCAAAAAAATTCCAAAATTACTCACCCACAATCCTGGTGGAAAGCCAGGTTGTCCCAGCCTACGGTTTATGCAAAGAACATAGGTCTTCATTGCTAAGAGGGGAACGTTCGAAAGCCTAAAGACCTCACAATATGATATATATTTTGGCAACACAAAACACAATAGCAACTGAATAAGAACAATAAAATGACAGTACCATAAAAAAAAGCTGAATATATCTTATCCGACAGGATTATGTGGATATTCACTGCTATTGCTTATTTCATTGGTTTTTATTAGAGATGAGCGAATATATAGTAAATTCGATTCGTCACGAACTTCTCGGCTCGGCAGTTGATGACTTTTCCTGCGTAAATGAGTTCAGCTTTCCGGTGCTCCGGTGGGCTGGAAAAGGTTGATACATTCCTAGGAAAGAGTTTCCTAGGACTGTATCCACCTTTTCCAGCCCACAGGAGCACCGGAAAGCTGAACTAATTTATGCAGGATAAGCCATCAACTGCCGAGCCGAGAAGTTCGTGACGAATCGAATTTACTGTAAGTTCGCTCATCTCTAGTTTTTATTATTGATTTCAGTATAAACAATTACACCATCACATACTTCAATACATTATGCATAACAAACCTCCAACCATTACATTTGTATCTACCTCCCATCTAGTGGTGCCTCCATCTCCTATGTCTCCCTTCCCCTTTTCTCTTGTCATGTCTCATATTTATAAATCTAAAATTTCTTATTTCTTCTTATTGCATTTCAGTCATTTATTAGAAACTCCCTGTTTCCCCCTTTAAAGGGGTACTCCTGTGGAAATGTTTTTTTTTTTTTTAAATCAACTGGTGCCAGAAAGTTAAACAGATTTGTAAATTACTTCTATTAAAAAAAATCTTAATCCTTTCAGTACTTATCAGCTGCTGTTATGATCCACAGGAAGTTCCTTTCTTTTTGAATTTCCTTTCTGTCTGACCACAGTGCTCTCTGCTGACACCTCTGTCCATTTTAGGAACTTTCCAGAGTAGGAGCAAATCCCCATAGCAAACCTCTCGTACACTGGACAGTTCCTGACATGGACAAGAGTGTCATCAGAGAGGACTGTGGTCAGGCAAAAAGGAAATTAAAAAGAAAAGAACTTCTTGTGGATCATAACAGCAGCTGATAAGTACTTGAAAGATTAAGATTTTTAATAGAAGTAATTTACAAATCTGTTTAACTTTCTGGCACCAGTTGATTTAAAAAAAATGTTTTCCAGTGGAGTACCCCTTTAGGATAAGTTTCCACTTGTTTTTTTTTTTCTGACAGTTTTTGGAATACTGCCACTGCAGTTTTTGAGCCAAAGTCAGAAGCGGATCCATAAGGGAGGAGATGTGTAAGTCCTTCCTTTATATGTCTTATTCCTTTTGAATACACTTCTGGCTTTGGCTTAAAAACTGCAGTGGCAGAAATCCAAAAACTGCCAGAAAAAAAACAAGTGGAAAATTAGCCATAAAGGGGTTATCCAGGAAAAAACTTTTTTTTATATGTCAACTGGCTCCAGAAAGTTAAACAGATTTGTAAATTACTTCTATTAAAAAATCTTAATCCTTTCAGTACTTATGAGCTTCTGAAGTTAAGGTTGTTCTTTTCTGTCTAAGTCCTCTCAGCACTGCTCCCTGCCAGGGAGTTTGTCTGTGTCCCGGCTGCAGTCTGAGATTTAGGACTCCAGCATGAGTCTGAAATCTATAAAAAAAAAGGACTGGTAGGGAGACCCCTAGTGGTCATTTTTTCACAGTGGAAAATTAAATAGAAAGAAGCATATTTTTTAATAACATGCAATTGTATAGTTATTCTGCACACATTAATCTATAATATATCAAATTTTTTTTTGATGAAAGGTACCCTTTAAAAGTCTCTCGTGGTAATAATCCATACTTATTCTGCATTTCTGTGAAAGCCATTATAGTATATTTTGTATATAATTGTTTAATGATGTTCACTGTTATTTCAAGCGCTATAAAGGAAGGTGGACTTTGTATTATTATTGAGCTGTTTTTTTTTTTTATCATGTTCGGTGATTATCAGATATATTTATCTTAATGGGTGTCCATAGCTTTGTCAGTTCAAAGGTAAACTTATCATATCATATTCAAATTATACGTTTGGGTGTTGTCCTATCTTAAAGGAGTACTCCGTTGCTTGACAAAAAATTATTTGGATGAGGACAGCTGACACCTCCATCCACAATCACTCCAGCGCACGGTCCGGCCGGCAGCATTTCCAGCCTGAGGCAACAGCATACAGGAAACAAGGTCATGGCCATGATTAAAGGGGTACTCCGGTGCTCCAGCGTTCTGAACATTTTGTTCAGAACACTCGGAGCCGGAGGCCGTGATCGTGATGTCACGGCCACACCCCCTCATGACGACACATCATGCACCCCTCCATTTATGTCTATGGGAAGGGGCGTGTCTCCCGACACGCCGCCTCCCATAGACATGAATGGAGGGGGCGTGACGTGACGTCATGAGTGGGCGTGGGCGTGATATCACGACCACTGCCACAGGAACCCGGTGTTTGTTTAGAACGCCGGGCGCTGCGGGAGATCGCGGGGGCCATAGCAGCGGGACCCCAGCGACCAGACATCTCATCCTCTATCCTTTGGTTAGGGGATAAGATGTCTAGCAGCGGAGTACCCCTTTGAGGATCGAGGTTGATCCGAAATGTGTTGGCGTTTGCATCCTGTCCGTGTGTTCCTGAATGTGCTTCAATAAATATTTTTTGCTTTTAGCGCTGGACCTTGTTTCCTGTATACTCCGTTGCGCCACTGGGACCCCTGCGGTCGCCTGCAGTGGTTATGACGTCAGGCCACACCCCCTCCATTCATGTCTATGGGAGGGGCATACATGAATGGAGGGAGTCAGACATGAATGGAGGGAGCATGGCGTGATGTCATGAGGGGGAGTGACGTCATGACCACGGCCTCCCATACACAGCGTTCTGAACATAATGTTCAGAATGACGGGTGTCTGCACGGACATTGCGGGGGTTCCAGCGCCCGGACTCCCACTATCCGACATCTTATCCTTTGGATAGGGGATAAGATGTCTAGCAATGGAGTACCCCTATAAGATGACAGAACAGATTAGACACCAGTAACCAAAAACCATCTTGAGTTATGGCATGCTGTGAAGACAGAATGTTACCATTTTATGAATACAGAGGTATGTACAGCAGAGGTATGTACAGAGAGTAATGACAAACGTGCACAAAATTATTACTTGTCAGCTAGTTGCATAACGGTTATAAAACAATCGTCTGAAAATTTCCAAGACATTTTTGGGATACACAGGATCAATTTTTGATGGTTAATATCCATTTTACACACCAAAAGGTTTTTCTGCTTGGGCTTATAAATTTTGCAGGCAGACTAGAATATATTAGTGAGTGGGCAAATTGTCTTTAAAGGGGTACTCCACTGGAAAACATTTTTTTTTTAAATCAACTGGTGCCAGAAAGTTAAACGTATTTGTAAATGACTTCTATAAAAAAAATCTTAATCATTTCAATACTTATCAGCTGCTGTATGATCCACAGGAAGTTCTTTTCTTTTTGAATTTCCTTTCTGTCTGACCACAATGCTCTCTGCTGACACCTCTGTCCATTTTAGGAACTGTCCAGAGTAGGAGCAAATCCCCATAGAAAGCATATCCTGCTCTGGACAGTTCCTGACATGGACAGAGGTGTCAGCAGAGAGCATTGTGGTCAGACAGAAAGGAAATTCAAAAAGAAAATAACTTCCTGTGGATAATACAGCAGCTAATAAGTACTGGAAGCATTAGGATTTTATAATAGAAGCAATTTACAAATCTTTAAAAAACTTTCTGGCACCAGTTAATAAAAAAAAAAAAAAAAAAAAAATTCCAGTGGAGTACCCCTTTAAATTGAATTTTAAAACTGCTTACAGCCCTCTACAGAAGAGGAGGGTAATAATAACTTCTACTTAGTCCATACAATATGCCGATCAAGAACAACATTGTTTAACATTCAATCCACCACTACGGCAAGTGCCCAGGGGGTGGGCTCTTCTATCTAAGTACCCCATGGATTGACCCTCCTCTAAGCATTGAGTGACAGCTTTAGTGCCCAATCAGGAGATCACTAGAGCTGTCAGTCATAGTGAAGATTTGGGGTTGGGAAAGCTCTTAAAGGGGTACTCCGCTGCTCAGCGTTTGGAACACTGGAGCCATTGCTGGCAGCTCCTGGCATCATATCCCCGCCCCTCGTGACATCAAACCCCACCCCCTCAATGCAAGTCTATGGGAGGGGGCGTGACAGCCGTCACGCCCCCTCCCATAGACTTGCATTGAGGGGGTGGGGCAATAATATCACAAGCTCCTGGTGCCGGCTGCAGCGTTCGAAACAGTTTGTTCCAAAGGCTGAGCAGCGGGGTACCCCTTTAATCTGTGTAGGAAAAAAGAAAAGAGAGACCGGTACCGGCGCCTAGCGCATTACCCTTAGTAACAAGAGCAGTGGGGTCCAGGGTTTGGCCCAGGAACCATATAGATGGCCGCTCACCTGGAAAAAGATAAGTGAAAGCCTTTCACCCCAGTGATAATGGGGTACTGAGTAGAGGGATAGTCGCTGCCTTCTGGGTTGCAGGACCAGCTGCACAGCTGTCCTGGGTGCGGATGAGGAGGAACTAGAAAAAGAACCCTTGGAAGATGGCACTGGGGCTCCCTCAGAATAAAGAGGATGGACAGGATGTAGTTCAAAATGTTCACAGTGGAACCATATTTATTGAGTATAAAAAAAAAAACATGAGATGACGCGTTTCGGGAGGTACCCTTCCTTCCTCAGATCAAGCTGCTTACTGTACATCAGACATATAAATACATTAAAAAAAATGCCAAATGCACATTAGGGGGCGGGGCTTAGTGACATCATGACAGGTAAAAACAGTTGGCATGACTCATAATAGTACCATAATGTAGTGAGCAGGTGCTACATCCATAGGAGTGTGATTGATACATAAACCATAATAAACCATAATACAGAGAGGTCTGGGCACTTAACAAGAACAGCCCACCTCCGGAGCACTTGCTGTAGTGGCGGCTGGGCCATCGAAATACCTTTTACTCCGTCATTCATTTTGCATTACCAACACAGAAGGTATCATTACACTCCCTGTTCTCCGTAGAGCACTGTCAGCAGTTTTGAGCTATCAAGTAAGATCATAAGATGCATCAAAAGGGTTCTCTCTTGAATTATGGGGTAAATATGGAGCCTAAAGGAAACTATCAACACCATAAAGAAATTCTAAAGCGATATGCTGTTTGTATTTTTTCTCCTTGCCTTCTAAAATCCATAACTTTTTTATTTTTCCATCTACAGACCCATATGAGGGCTTGTTTTTTGTGAGACCAATTGTTATTTGCAATGACACCTTTGCTTTTAGCCTAAAATGTATGGCGCAACCCAAAAAAATATTTATTTTCTGGGGAAATCGAAAAGAAAAAATTCAATTTTGCAACATTTGAATGGTTTTGTTTTTAAAGAGGTACTAATGCTTAGAGCTCGTGACATCATAGCTCCGCCCCTCATTATGTCACACCTCGCCCCTTCAATGCAAGTCTATGGGAGGGGGCATGCCTCAATGCAGGTCTATGGGAGGGGTCATGCCCCCCTCCCCGCGATCTCCGCTGCGGCACCCCAGACATCCGGTGAATGGAGCGAACTTTGCTACGTGCTGGATGACTGGCGATGCAAGTCCCATAGACTTGCATTGAGGGGGCGTGACCGTGAAGTCACGAGCTCCGGCGCTGCACCTGATGCTCTAAACGAATGCCGGGTGCAGCAGGGAGATCGCAGGGGTCCCCAGCAGCGGGACCCCAGTAATCAGACATCTTATCCCTTATCCTTTGGATAGGGGATAAGATATCTAGGGGCGGAGTACCCCTTTAAGCACAATGGACGTAAATGTACGTCCTGATGCGCTAGTGCTTAGCACACCAGGACATATATTTACGTCTCATACATGAAGCGAGCGCAGAAGCTGTACTTGTTTCATGCACGGCAGGTCCTTTGGATAGGGGATAAGATGTATAGGGGTGGAGCACCCCTTTAAGGGGTTAAGCCGAAATATTTAAGGTGGAATTTTTCAACCTTTCACAAGCTATCCAGCCATAACAATGAATTAGATTTCTATTAGTAGTTTGTAAATGGTTTATCTGATTTCTTTTTATTACTTTGCAAGTATGAAGCCTATTGTAAATGAGAAACCCGTCGGGGAATATTACTCAGTAAATAACATAGCTTGATACGTATTTTCTTAACTCACACAGGTCGGAGTTATACTTTTGTTGGGTTTAGACATTAGAATGAAATACTGAGCTATTGATGTGGGAAAGTGATAGGATAACCTATGTAAAATTGGAGAAGCCATTGTCTTAAATGTTCTCATCGGTTCCTTTTCTTTTGATAATGTCAACATAATTATAGGGGAGCAGCTGAGAACATTCATCGGATGTAACCAAAGCTAGATAAAAGGCATTGTTTCATTGTTAATAGTGAATTGTTCAGTCCTTTATCTTGCACAGAAGACAGACACTGATGAAACAAGATATCAATACTATTCTCAACTATTTTATGTTTGCCAAGTTAACGCTAATATGTAACCTTCAGACAGATTTTAGGTCGTTTACGGGGAAATACGTAGGCTTAAAGGGAATGTATCGCCGAGATTTATTTTCCGGATAAAAGGCATATACTGAAACTTGTTCTATTTTTCTAATCGGTTTTTGTTTTCTAATTGTCATTTTTCATTTATTTTATTTTTGTGCATTATTATGGGGGCAGCCCTCTTGCCTGAGCAGTTTTTAACAGCATTTAGAGATTTGCTTTACAGCAAGACCCATGGACCATAGATGATAGACAGGAGCTGGCCAGTTCAAAGGATTTGGAAATGTTACTGAGCCATAAACCAAGCATCACAGGATTTTGGACATGAAGGGAAGATTACAAATAAGTTTGTAGTTAGCAGCACAGGAAGGGGCAATATGTATTTTTTTCAGTATAAAAATCCCTCTTTCCATTAGCTCACAGTGTTAGAAATCCTCTCAGGTGAAGGGGGCGTGTTCTTCCTTGTGGTGGTGGGAGGTGATTTTTGTGTGATGGAAGGGGGCGTGTCCCTCCTTGTGGTGGTGGTAGGAGGTGATTTGTGCGTGATGGGAGGGGGCGTGTCCCTCCTTGTGGTGGTGGGAGGTGATTGGTGTGTCTGCTTATGCAGCCTTGTCCATGAGTCATCTCTTGTTCATGAGTCATAAACAAGCCTGCTGCTGCTGCAGGTCTTGTTACGCCGAGCGCTTCGGGTCCCCGCTCCTCCCCGGAGCGCTCGCAGCGTTCTCTCATTCGCAGCGCCCCGGTCAGACCTGCTGACCGGGTGCGCTGCGATATTACTCCCAGCCGGGATGCGATTCGCGATGCGGGACGCGCCCGCTCGCGATGCGCATCTCAGCTCCCGTACCTGACCCGTTCCCCGTCTGTGTTGTCCCGGCGAGCGCGGCCCCGCTCCTTAGGGCGCGCGCGCGCCGGGTCTCTGCCATTTAAAGGGCCGCTGCGCCACTGATTGGCGCAGCAGGCCTAATCAGTATTCTCACCTGTGCACTCCCTACTTATACCTCACTTCCCCTGCACTCCCTCGCCGGATCTTGTTGCCATTGTGCCAGTGAAAGCGTTCCCTTGTGTGTTCCTAGCCTGTGTTCCAGACCTCCTGCCGTTGCCCCTGACTACGATCCTTGCTGCCTGCCCTGACCTTCTGCTACGTCCGACCTTGCTCTTGTCTACTCCCTTGTACCGCGCCTATCTTCAGCAGTCAGAGAGGTTGAGCCGTTGCTGGTGGATACGACCTGGTTGCTACCGCCGCTGCAAGACCATCCCGCTTTGCGGCGGGCTCTGGTGAATACCAGTAGCAACTTAGAATCGGTCCACCAGCACGGTCCACGCCAATCCCTCTCTGGCACAGAGGATCCACCTCCTGCCAGCCGAATCGTGACAGTAGATCCGGCCATGGATCCCGCTGAAGTCCCACTGCCAGTTGTCGCCGACCTCACCACGGTGGTCGCCCAGCAGTCGCAACAGATAGTGCAACAAGGTCACCAGCTGTCTCAACTGACCGTGATGCTACAGCAGCTATTACCACAGCTCCAGCAACAATCTCCTCCGCCAGCTCCTGCACCTCCTCCGCAGCGAGTGGCCGCTTCCGGCTTACGATTATCCTTGCCGGATAAATTTGATGGGGACTCTAAGTTTTGCCGTGGCTTTCTTTCGCAATGTTCCCTGCACTTGGAGATGATGTCGGACCAGTTTCCAACTGAAAGGTCTAAGGTGGCTTTTGTAGTCAGCCTTCTGTCTGGGAAAGCTCTGTCATGGGCCACACCGCTCTGGGACCGCAATGACCCTGTCACTGCCTCTGTACACTCCTTCTTCACGGAGATCCGAAGTGTCTTTGAGGAACCTGCCCGAGCCTCTTCTGCTGAGACTGCCCTGCTGAACCTGGTCCAGGGTAATTCTTCTGTTGGCGAGTACGCCATCCAATTCCGTACTCTTGCCTCCGAATTATCCTGGAATAATGAGGCCCTCTGCGCGACCTTTAAAAAAGGCCTATCCAGCAACATTAAAGATGTGCTGGCCGCACGAGAAATTCCTGCTAACCTACATGAACTTATTCATCTTGCCACCCGCATTGACATGCGTTTTTCCGAAAGGCGTCAGGAGCTCCGCCAGGATATGGACTTTGTTCGCATGAGGCGGTTTCTCTCCCCGGCTCCTCTCTCCTCTGGCCCTCTGCAATCCGTTCCTGTGCCTCCCGCCGTGGAGGCTATGCAAGTTGACCGGTCTCGCTTGACACCTCAAGAGAGGACACGACGCCGCATGGAGAACCTATTGTTACGCCGAGCGCTCCGGGTCCCCGCTCCTCCCCGGAGCGCTCGCAACATCCTCGCAATTGCAGCGCCCCGGTCAGACCTGCTGACCGGGTGCGCTGCGATACCTCTCCCAGCCGGGATGCGATTTGCGATGCGGGAGGCGCCCGCTCGCGATGCGCATCCTGGCTCCCGTACCTGACTCGCTCTCCGTCGGTCTTGTCCCGGCGCGCGCGGCCCCGCTCCTTAGGGCGCGCGCGCGCCGGGTCTCTGCAATTTAAAGGGCCACTGCGCCACTGATTGGCGCAGTTGGCTTAATTAGTGTGTTCACCTGTGCACTCCCTATTTATACCTCACTTCCCCTGCACTCCCTCGCCGGATCTTGTTGCCATTGTGCCAGTGAAAGCGTTTCCTTGTGTGTTCCTAGCCTGTGTTCCAGACCTCCTGCCGTTGCCCCTGACTACGATCCTTGCTGCCTGCCCCGACCTTCTGCTACGTCCGACCTTGCTCTTGTCTACTCCCTTGTACCGCGCCTATCTTCAGCAGTCAGAGAGGTTGAGCCGTTGCTGGTAGATACGACCTGGTTGCTACCGCCGCTGCAAGACCATCCCGCTTTGCGGCGGGCTCTGGTGAATACCAGTAGCAACTTAGAACCGGTCCACCAGCACGGTCCACGCCAATCCCTCTCTGGCACAGAGGATCCACCTCCTGCCAGCCGAGCGCGACAGTGGCCAGGTGGTCCTCACAGGCCTTATGACTGTCCTATTGACCTCCTCCCGGGTACTACTCCACCCCGGGGCAGAATTTATCCTCTGTCTGCTCCAGAGACTCTTGCTATGTCTGAATACATCCAGGAAAATTTAAAAAAGGGGTTTATCCGCAAATCCTCCTCTCCTGCCGGAGCTGGATTTTTTTTTGTGTCCAAAAAAGATGGCTCCCTACGTCCTTGCATTGATTACCGCGGACTTAATAAAATCACGGTAAAGAACCGCTACCCCCTACCTCTTATCTCAGAACTCTTTGATCGCCTTCAAGGTGCCCACATCTTTACCAAACTGGACTTAAGAGGTGCTTATAATCTCATCCGCATCAGGGAGGGGGACGAATGGAAGACTGCATTTAACACCAGAGATGGACACTTTGAGTATCTGGTCATGCCCTTTGGCCTGTGCAACGCCCCTGCCGTCTTCCAAGACTTTGTTAATGAAATTTTTCGTGATCTCTTATATTCCTGTGTTGTGGTTTATCTGGACGATATTCTGATTTTTTCTGCCAACTTAGAAGAACACCGCCAGCATGTCCGCATGGTTCTTCAGAGACTTCGAGACAATCAACTTTATGCCAAAATGGAGAAATGTCTGTTTGAATGTCAATCTCTTCCTTTCCTAGGATACTTGGTCTCTGGCCAGGGATTACAAATGGACCCAGATAAACTCTCTGCCGTCTTAGATTGGCCACGCCCCTCCGGACTCCGTGCTATCCAACGTTTTTTGGGGTTCGCCAATTATTACAGACAATTTATTCCACACTTTTCCACTATTGTGGCTCCTATCGTGGCTTTAACCAAGAAAAATGCCAATCCCAAGTCCTGGTCTCCCCAAGCGGAAGACGCATTTAAACGTCTCAAGTCTGCCTTTTCTTCTGCTCCCGTGCTCTCCAGACCTGACCCATCTAAACCCTTCCTATTGGAGGTAGATGCCTCCTCAGTGGGAGCTGGAGCTGTCCTTCTACAAAAAAATTCTTCCGGGCATGCTGTTACTTGTGGTTTTTTTTCTAGGACCTTCTCTCCGGCGGAGAGAAACTACTCCATCGGGGATCGAGAACTACTGGCCATTAAATTGGCGCTTGAGGAATGGAGGCATCTGCTGGAGGGATCAAAATTTCCAGTTATCATATACACCGATCACAAGAATCTCTCCTATCTCCAGTCTGCCCAACGGCTGAACCCTCGCCAGGCCAGGTGGTCGTTGTTCTTTGCCCGTTTTAACTTTGAAATTCATTTTCACCCTGCCGACAAGAACATTAGGGCCGATGCCCTCTCTCGTTCCTCGGATGCCTCGGAAGTAGAGGTCTCTCCGCAACACATCATTCCTCCTGACTGTCTGATCTCCACTTCTCCAGCCTCCATCAGGCAAACTCCTCCAGGGAAGACCTTCGTTTCTCCACGCCAACGTCTCGGGATTCTCAAATGGGGACACTCCTCCCACCTCGCAGGCCATGCGGGCATCAAAAAATCCTTGCAACTCATCTCTCGTTTCTTTTGGTGGCCGACTCTGGAGACGGATGTTGTTGATTTTGTGCGGGCCTGTACTGTCTGTGCCCGGGATAAGACTCCGCGCCAGAAGCCTGCTGGTCTCCTTCATCCTCTGCCTGTCCCTGAACAGCCTTGGTCACTGATTGGTATGGACTTTATTACAGACTTACCCCCATCCCGTGGCAACACTGTTGTTTGGGTGGTCGTTGATCGATTTTCCAAGATGGCACATTTTATTCCTCTTCCTGGTCTTCCTTCAGCGCCTCAGTTGGCAAAACAATTTTTTGTACACATTTTTCGTCTTCACGGTTTGCCCACGCAGATCGTCTCGGATAGAGGCGTCCAATTCGTGTCTAAATTCTGGAGGGCCCTCTGTAAACAGCTCAAGATTAAATTAAACTTCTCTTCTTCTTATCATCCCCAATCCAATGGGCAAGTAGAAAGAATTAACCAGGTCCTGGGCGACTTTTTACGGCATTTTGTTTCCTCCCGCCAGGATGACTGGGCAGATCTTCTACCATGGGCCGAATTCTCATACAACTTCAGAGTCTCAGAATCTTCTGCTAAGTCCCCATTTTTCGTGGTGTACAGCCGTCACCCTCTTCCCCCCCTCCCTACTCCCTTGCCTTCTGGTTTGCCCGCTGTGGATGAAGTGACTCGTGATCTTTCCACCATATGGAAAGAGACCCAAAATTCTGTTTTACAGGCTTCATCCCGCATGAAAAGGTTTGCCGATAAGAAAAGAAGAACTCCCCCCATTTTTGCTCCCGGAGACAAGGTATGGCTCTCCGCTAAATATGTCCGCTTTCGTGTCCCCAGTTACAAACTGGGACCACGCTATCTTGGTCCTTTCAAAGTCTTGTGCCAGATTAATCCTGTCTCTTACAAACTCCTTCTTCCTCCTTCTCTTCGTATTCCCAATGCCTTCCATGTCTCTCTCCTTAAACCACTCATCATTAACCGCTTCTCTCCCAAAGTTGTTTCTCCCACTCCTGTTTCCGGTTCTTCTGACGTCTTCTCCGTGAAGGAGATTCTGGCCTCCAAGACGGTCAGAGGAAAAAAAATTTTCTTGGTGGATTGGGAAGGCTGTGGTCCAGAAGAGAGATCCTGGGAACCTGAGGACAACATCCTAGACAAAAGTCTTGTCCTCAGGTTCTCAGGCTCCAAGAAGAGGGGGAGACCCAAGGGGGGGGGGGTACTGTTACGCCGAGCGCTCCGGGTCCCCGCTCCTCCCCGGAGCGCTCGCAACATCCTCGCAATTGCAGCGCCCCGGTCAGACCTGCTGACCGGGTGCGCTGCGATACCTCTCCCAGCCGGGATGCGATTCGCGATGCGGGAGGCGCCCGCTCGCGATGCGCATCCCGGCTCCCGTACCTGACTCGCTCTCCGTCGGTCTTGTCCTGGCGCGCGCGGCCCCGCTCCTTAGGGCGCGCGCGCGCCGGGTCTCTGCAATTTAAAGGGCCACTGCGCCACTGATTGGCGCAGTTGGCTTAATTAGTGTGTTCACCTGTGCACTCCCTATTTATACCTCACTTCCCCTGCACTCCCTCGCCGGATCTTGTTGCCATTGTGCCAGTGAAAGCGTTTCCTTGTGTGTTCCTAGCCTGTGTTCCAGACCTCCTGCCGTTGCCCCTGACTACGATCCTTGCTGCCTGCCCCGACCTTCTGCTACGTCCGACCTTGCTCTTGTCTACTCCCTTGTACCGCGCCTATCTTCAGCAGTCAGAGAGGTTGAGCCGTTGCTGGTGGATACGACCTGGTTGCTACCGCCGCTGCAAGACCATCCCGCTTTGCGGCGGGCTCTGGTGAATACCAGTAGCAACTTAGAACCGGTCCACCAGCACGGTCCACGCCAATCCCTCTCTGGCACAGAGGATCCACCTCCTGCCAGCCGAGCGCGACACCTATGCCTGTACTGTGCCGGTACCGAACACTTCTTGAAAGATTGTCCTATCCGTCCTCCCCGCCTGGAAAGACGTATGCTGACTCCGCACAAAGATGAGACAGTTCTTGATGTCTACTCCTTGCCGTGACCCTGTGGTTCCCCCTGTATCCGGTCTTCCTAAGGCTTATTGTCACGATGCCGGCTGGCAGGTAGTGGATCCTCTGTGCCAGAGAGGGATTGGCGTGGACCGTGCTAGTGGACCGGTTCTAAGCCACTACTGGTTTTCACCAGAGCCCGCCGCAAAGCGGGATGGTCTTGCTGCGGCGGTAGTGACCAGGTCGTATCCACTAGCAACGGCTCACCTCTCTGGCTGCTGAAGATAGGCGCGGTACAAGGGAGTAGGCAAAAGCAAGGTCGGACGTAGCAGAAGGTCGGGGCAGGCAGCAAGGATCGTAGTCAGGGGCAACGGCAGAAGGTCTGGAAACACAGGCAAGGAACACACAAGGAACGCTTTCACTGGCACTAAGGCAACAAGATCCGGCAAGGGAGTGCAGGGGAAGTGAGGTGATATAGGGAAGTGCACAGGTGAACACACTAATTGGAACCACTGCGCCAATCAGCGGCGCAGTGGCCCTTTAAATCGCAGAGACCCGGCGCGCGCGCGCCCTAGGGAGCGGGGCCGCGCGCGCCGGGACAGAACAGACGGAGAGCGAGTCAGGTAGGGGAGCCGGGGTGCGCATCGCGAGCGGGCGCTACCCGCATCGCGAATCGCATCCCGGCTGGCAGCGGAATCGCAGCGCCCCGGGTCAGAGGACGTGACCGGAGCGCTGCCGCGGGGAGAGTGAAGCGAGCGCTCCGGGGAGGAGCGGGGACCCGGAGCGCTCGGCGTAACAGTACCCCCCCCCTTGGGTCTCCCCCTCTTCTTAGAGCCTGAGAACCTGAGGAGCAGACTTTTGTCTAGGATGTTGTCCTCAGGTTCCCAGGATCTCTCTTCAGGACCACAACCCTCCCAGTCCACTAAAAAAAATTTTTTCCCTCTGACCTTTTTGGCAGCTAAAATTTCTTTGACCGAGAAGATGTCCGAGGAGCCGGAAACAGGAGTGGGAGGAACAGATTTGGGAGAAAAACGGTTGAGGATGAGTGGTTTGAGAAGAGAGACGTGAAAGGCATTAGGGATACGAAGAGAGGGAGGAAGAAGAAGTTTATAAGAGACAGGATTAATTTGACACAAAATTTTGAAAGGACCAAGATAGCGTGGTCCCAACTTGTAGCTAGGGACACGGAAGCGGACATATTTAGCGGAGAGCCATACCTTGTCTCCAGGGGAAAAAACGGGGGGAGCTCTTCTTTTCTTATCCGCGAACTTCTTCATGCGTGATGAAGCCTGTAAGAGAGAATTTTGGGTCTCTCTCCATATGATGGAAAGGTCACGAGAAATTTCATCCACAGCGGGCAGACCAGAGGGCAAGGGAGTAGGGAGGGGGGGAAGAGGGTGACGGCCGTACACCACGAAAAATGGGGATTTGGAGGAAGACTCAGAGACCCTGAAGTTATACGAGAATTCGGCCCATGGGAGGAGATCTGCCCAGTCATCCTGGCGGGAGGAAACAAAATGTCGCAAATAATCACCCAAGATCTGGTTAATCCTTTCTACTTGTCCATTGGACTGGGGATGATATGCAGAAGAAAAATTTAATTTAATCTTGAGTTGTTTACAGAGAGCCCTCCAGAATTTAGACACGAATTGGACGCCTCTATCCGAGACAATCTGCGTAGGCAACCCGTGAAGACGAAAAATGTGTACAAAAAATTGTTTAGCCAACTGAGGCGCAGAAGGAAGACCAGGAAGAGGGATGAAATGTGCCATTTTGGAGAATCGATCAACGACCACCCAAATAACAGTGTTGCCACGGGAAGGGGGTAAATCAGTAATAAAATCCATACCAATCAGAGACCAAGGCTGTTCGGGGACAGGCAGAGGATGAAGAAAACCAGCGGGCTTCTGGCGAGGAGTCTTATCCCGGGCACAGATAGTGCAGGCTCGCACAAAGTCCACAACATCCGTCTCCAGAGTCGGCCACCAATAGAAGCGGGAGATGAGTTGCACAGATTTCTTGATACCCGCATGACCTGCGAGATGGGAGGAGTGACCCCATTTGAGGATTCCGAGGCGTTGGCGAGGAGAAACAAAGGTCTTTCCTGGAGGAGTCTGCCTGATGGAGGCAGGAGAAGTGGAGATCAGGCAGTCAGGTTGAATGATGTGTTGCGGAGAGAGTTCAACTTCTGAGGCATCCGAGGAACGAGAGAGAGCATCGGCCCTAATGTTCTTATCGGCAGGACGAAAGTGAATCTCAAAATTAAATCGGGCAAAGAACAGAGACCACCGGGCCTGGCGAGGATTCAGCCGTTGGGCAGACTGGAGGTAGGAGAGGTTCTTGTGGTCGGTGTAGATAATAACAGGAGAACTTGATCCCTCCAGCAGATGCCTCCATTCCTCAAGTGCTAATTTAATGGCTAGAAGCTCTCGATCCCCGATGGAGTAGTTCCTCTCCGCTGGAGAGAAGGTCCTAGAGAAAAAACCACAAGTGACAGCATGCCCGGAAGAATTTTTTTGTAGAAGAACAGCTCCAGCTCCCACTGAGGAGGCATCAACCTCCAATAGGAAGGGTTTGGAAGGGTCAGGTCTGGAGAGGACGGGAGCCGAAGAAAAGGCAGACTTGAGTCGTTTAAAGGCGTCTTCTGCTTGAGGAGGCCAGGACTTGGGATCAGCATTTTTTTTGGTTAAAGCCACGATAGGAGCCACAATGGTAGAAAAATGTGGAATAAATTGCCTGTAATAATTGGCGAACCCCAAAAAGCGTTGGATAGCCCGGAGTCCGGAGGGGCGTGGCCAATCTAAGACGGCAGAGAGTTTGTCTGGATCCATCTGTAGTCCCTGGCCAGAGAACAAATATCCTAGAAAAGGAAGAGATTGGCATTCAAACAGACATTTCTCAATTTTGGCATAGAGTTGGTTGTCACGAAGTCTCTGAAGAACCATACGGACATGCAGGCGGTGTTCTTCTAGATTGGCAGAAAAAATTAGGATATCGTCCAGATATACAACAACACAGGAGTATAACAGATCACGAAAAATTTCATTGACAAAGTCTTGGAAGACGGCAGGGGCGTTGCACAGTCCAAAGGGCATGACCAGATACTCAAAGTGTCCATCTCTGGTGTTAAATGCCGTTTTCCACTCGTCCCCCTCTCTGATGCGGATGAGGTTATAGGCGCCTCTTAAGTCCAATTTAGTGAAGATGTGGGCACCTTGGAGGCGATCAAAGAGTTCAGAGATGAGGGGTAAGGGGTAGCGGTTCTTAACCGTGATTTTATTAAGACCGCGGTAGTCAATGCAAGGACGTAGGGAGCCATCTTTTTTGGACACAAAGAAAAATCCAGCTCCGGCAGGAGAGGAGGATTTACGGATAAAGCCCTTTTTTAGATTCTCCTGGACGTATTCGGACATGGCAAGAGTCTCTGGGGCAGAGAGAGGATAAATTCTGCCCCGGGGTGGAGTAGTGCCCGGGAGGAGGTCGATAGGGCAATCATAAGGCCTGTGAGGAGGTAGAGTCTCAGCTTGTTTTTTGCAGAAAACATCCGCGAAGTCCATATAGGCCTTAGGGAGGCCGGTTACTGGAGGAACCACAGAGTTACGGCAAGGGTTACTGGGAACCGGTTTTAGACAGTTCTTGGAACAAGAGGACCCCCAACTCTTGATCTCCCCAGTGGACCAATCCAGGGTAGGGGAATGAAGTTGAAGCCAGGGAAGTCCAAGGAGAATTTCCGAGGTGCAATTGGGGAGGACCAAAAGTTCAATCCTCTCATGATGAGATCCGATGCTCATAAGAAGGGGCTCCGTGCGGAAACGTATGGTACAGTCCAATCTTTCATTATTTACACAATTGATGTAGAGGGGTCTGGCGAGACTGGTCACCGGGATGTTGAACCTGTTGACGAGAGAGGCCAAAATAAAATTTCCTGCAGATCCAGAGTCCAAGAAGGCCACTGTAGAGAAGGAGAAGGCAGAGGCAGACATCCGCACAGGCACAGTAAGACGTGGAGAAGCAGAGTAGACATCAAGGACTGTCTCACCTTTGTGCGGAGTCAGCGTACGTCTTTCCAGGCGGGGAGGACGGATAGGACAATCTCTCAGGAAGTGTTCGGTACTAGCACAGTACAGGCAGAGGTTCTCCATACGGCGTCGTGTCCTCTCTTGAGGTGTCAGGCGAGACCGGTCGACCTGCATAGCCTCCACGGCGGGAGGCACAGGAACAGATTGCAGGGGACCAGAGGAGAGAGGAGCCGAGGAGAAGAAACGCCTCGTGCGAACAGAGTCCATATCTTGGCGGAGTTCCTGACGCCTTTCGGAAAAACGCATGTCAATGCGAGTGGCTAGGTGAATAAGTTCATGTAGATTAGCAGGAATTTCTCGTGCGGCCAGAACATCTTTAATGTTGCTGGATAGGCCTTTTTTGAAGGTCGCGCAGAGGGCCTCATTATTCCAGGACAATTCTGAAGCAAGAGTACGGAATTGTACGGCATACTCGCCAACGGAAGAATTACCCTGGACCAGGTTCAACAGGGCAGTCTCAACAGAAGAGGCTCGGGCAGGTTCCTCAAAGACACTTCGGATTTCCGAGAAGAAGGAGTGTACAGAGGCAGTGACGGGGTCATTGCGGTCCCAGAGCGGTGTGGCCCATGACAGGGCTTTTCCGGACAGAAGGCTGACTACGAAAGCCACCTTAGACCTTTCAGTGGGAAACAGGTCCGACATCATCTCCAGATGCAGGGAACATTGGGAAAGAAAGCCACGGCAAAACTTAGAGTCCCCATCAAATTTATCCGGCAAGGATAAGCGTATCCCAGGAGCGGCCACTCGCTGCGGAGGAGGTGCAGGAGCTGGCGGAGGAGATGACTGCTGAAGCTGTGGTAGTAACTGTTGTAGCATAACGGTCAGTTGAGACAGCTGTTGGCCTTGTTGCGCTATCTGTTGTGACTGCTGGGCGACCACCGTGGTGAGGTCAGCGACAACTGGCAGAGGAACTTCAGCGGGATCCATGGCCGGATCTACTGTCACGATGCCGGCTGGCAGGTAGTGGATCCTCTGTGCCAGAGAGGGATTGGCGTGGACCGTGCTAGTGGACCGGTTCTAAGCCACTACTGGTTTTCACCAGAGCCCGCCGCAAAGCGGGATGGTCTTGCTGCGGCGGTAGTGACCAGGTCGTATCCACTAGCAACGGCTCACCTCTCTGGCTGCTGAAGATAGGCGCGGTACAAGGGAGTAGGCAAAAGCAAGGTCGGACGTAGCAGAAGGTCGGGGCAGGCAGCAAGGATCGTAGTCAGGGGCAACGGCAGAAGGTCTGGAAACACAGGCAAGGAACACACAAGGAACGCTTTCACTGGCACTAAGGCAACAAGATCCGGCAAGGGAGTGCAGGGGAAGTGAGGTGATATAGGGAAGTGCACAGGTGAACACACTAATTGGAACCACTGCGCCAATCAGCGGCGCAGTGGCCCTTTAAATCGCAGAGACCCGGCGCGCGCGCGCCCTAGGGAGCGGGGCCGCGCGCGCCGGGACAGAACAGACGGAGAGCGAGTCAGGTAGGGGAGCCGGGGTGCGCATCGCGAGCGGGCGCTACCCGCATCGCGAATCGCATCCCGGCTGGCAGCGGAATCGCAGCGCCCCGGGTCAGAGGACGTGACCGGAGCGCTGCCGCGGGGAGAGTGAAGCGAGCGCTCCGGGGAGGAGCGGGGACCCGGAGCGCTCGGCGTAACACTTATATGGACTATTCTGACGTTTTTTGCAAAAAGCAAGCTGAGACTTTGCCTCCTCACAGGCCTTATGACTGTCCTATTGACCTCCTCCCGGGTACTACTCCACCCCGGGGCAGAATCTATCCTCTGTCTGCTCCTGAGACTCTTGCCATGTCGGAGTACATCCAGGAGAATTTAAAAAAGGGGTTTATCCGCAAGGTCCTCCTCTCCTGCCGGAGCTGGATTTTTTTTTTGTGTCCAAAAAAGATGGCTCCCTACGTCCTTGTATTGATTACCGCGGACTTAATAAAATCACGGTAAAAAAACGCTACCCCTTACCTCTTATCTCGGAACTCTTTGATTGCTTACAAGGTGCCCACATCTTTACCAAACTGGACTTAAGAGGTGCTTTTAATCTCATCCGCATCAGGGAGGGGGACGAATGGAAGACCGCATTTAACACCAGAGATGGACACTTTGAGTATCTGGTCATGCCCTTTGGCCTATGCAACGCCCCTGCCGTCTTCCAAGACTTTGTTCATGAAATTTTTTGTGATCTCCTATATTCCTGTGTTGTGGTTTATCTGGACGATATTCAGATTTTTTCTGCCAACTTAGAAGAACACCGCCAGCATGTCCGCATGGTTCTTCAGAGACTTCGTGACAATCAACTTTATGCCAAAATGGAGAAATGTCTCTTTGAATGTCAATCTCTTCCTTTCCTAGGATACTTGGTCTCTGGCCAGGGACTACAAATGGACCCAGATAAACTCTCTGCCATCTTAGATTGGCCACGCCCCTCCGGACTCCGTGCTATCCAACGTTTTTTGGGGTTCGCCAATTATTACAGACAGTTTATTCCACACTTTTCCACTATTGTGGCTCCTATCGTGGCTTTAACCAAGAAAAATGCCAATCCCAAGTCCTGGTCCCCCCAAGCGGAAGACGCATTTAAACATCTCAAGTCTGCCTTTTCTTCCGCTCCCGTGCTCTCCAGACCTGACCCATCTAAACCCTTCCTATTGGAGGTAGATGCCTCCTCAGTGGGAGCTGGAGCTGTCCTTCTACAAAAAAATTCTTCCGGGCATGCTGTTACTTGTGGTTTTTTTTCTAGGACCTTCTCCCCGGCGGAGAGAAACTATTCCATCGGGGATCGAGAACTACTGGCCATTAAATTGGCGCTTGAGGAATGGAGGCACCTGCTGGAGGGATCAAAATTTCCAGTTATCATATACACTGATCACAAGAATCTCTCCTATCTCCAGTCTGCCCAACGACTGAACCCTCGCCAGGCTAGGTGGTCGTTGTTCTTTGCCCGTTTTAACTTTGAAATCCATTTTCGCCCTGCTGACAAGAACATTAGGGCCGATGCCCTCTCTCGTTCTTCTGATGCCTCTGAAGTAGAGGTCTCTCCGCAACACATCATTCCTCCGGACTGTCTGATCTCCACTTCTCCAGCTTCCATCAGGCAAACTCCTCCAGGGAGGACCTTCGTTTCTCCACGCCAGCGTCTCGGGATTCTCAAATGGGGACACTCCTCCCACCTCGCAGGCCATGTGGGCATCAAAAAATCCTTGCAACTCATCTCTCGATTTTATTGGTGGCCGACTCTGGAGACTGATGTTATTGATTTCGTGCGGGCCTGTACGGTCTGTGCCCGGGATAAGACTCCTCGCCAGAAGCCTGCTGGTCTCCTTCATCCTCTGCCTGTTCCTGAACAGCCTTGGTCACAGATTGGTATGGACTTTATTACGGACTTGCCCTCATCCCGTGGCAACACAGTTGTTTGGGTGGTCGTTGATCGTTTTTCCAAGATGGCACATTTTATTCCTCTTCCTGGTCTTCCTTCAGCGCCTCAGTTGGCAAAGCAATTTTTTGTACACATTTTTCGCCTTCACGGTTTGCCCACGCATATCGTCTCAGATAGAGGCGTCCAATTCGTGTCTAAATTCTGGAGGGCCCTCTGTAAACAGCTCAAGATCAAATTAAACTTCTCTTCTTCTTATCATTCCCAATCCAATGGGCAAGTAGAAAGAGTTAATCAGGTCCTGGGTGACTATTTACGGCATTTTGTTTCCTCCCGCCAGGATGACTGGGCAGATCTTCTACCATGGGCCGAATTCTCATACAACTTCAGAGTCTCCGAATCTTCTGCTAAATCCCCATTTTTCGTGGTGTACGGCCGTCACCCTCTTCCTCCCCTCCCTACTCCCTTGCCCTCTGGTTTGCCCGCTGTGGATGAAGTGACTCGTGATCTTTCCACCATATGGAAAGAGACCCAAAATTCTCTTTTACAGGCTTCATCCCGGATGAAAAGATTTGCTGATAAAAAAAGAAGAACTCCCCCCATTTTTGCTCCCGGAGACAAGGTATGGCTCTCCGCTAAATATGTCCGCTTTCGTGTCCCCAGTTATAAACTGGGACCACGCTATCTTGGTCCTTTCAAAATCAAGTGCCAGATCAACCCTGTCTCTTACAAACTCCTTCTTCCTCCTTCTCTCCGTATTCCCAATGCCTTCCATGTCTCTCTCCTTAAACCACTCATCCTTAACCGCTTCTCTCCCAAAGTTGTTTCTCCCACTCCAGTTTCCGGATCTTCTGACGTCTTTTCTGTGAAGGAGATTCTAGCATCCAAGACGGTCAGAGGTAAAAGATTCTTCTTGGTCGACTGGGAGAATTGCGGCCCTGAGGAGAGATCCTGGGAACCTGAGGACAACATCCTGGACAAAAGTCTTATCCTCAGGTTCTCAGGCTCCAAAAAGAGGGGGAGACCCAAGGGGGGGGGGGTGCTGTTGCGCCGAGCGCTCCGGGTCCCCGCTCCTCCCCGGAGCGCTCGCAGCGTTCTCTCATCAGACCTGCTGACCGGGTGCGCTGCGATATTACTCCCAGCCGGGATGCGATTTGCGATGCGGGACGCGCCCGCTCGCGATGCGCATCTCGGCTCCCGTACCTGACCCGTTCCCCGCCTGTGTTGTCCCGGCGCGCGCGGCCCTGCTCCTTAGGGCGCGCGCGCACCGGGTCTCTGCCATTTAAAGGGCCGCTGCGCCACTGATTGGCGCAGCAGGCCTAATCAGTATTCTCACCTGTGCACTCCCTACTTATACCTCACTTCCCCTGCACTCCCTCGCCGGATCTTGTTGCCATTGTGCCAGTGAAAGCGTTCCCTTGTGTGTTCCTAGCCTGTGTTCCAGACCTCCTGCCGTTGCCCCTGACTACGATCCTTGCTGCCTGCCCTGACCTTCTGCTACGTCCGACCTTGCTCTTGTCTACTCCCTTGTACCGCGCCTATCTTCAGCAGTCAGAGAGGTTGAGCCGTTGCTGGTGGATACGACCTGGTTGCTACCGCCGCTGCAAGACCATCCCGCTTTGCAGCGGGCTCTGGTGAATACCACTAGCAACTTAGAACCGGTCCACGAGCACGGTCCACGCCAATCCCTCTCTGGCACAGAGGATCCACCTCCTGCCAGCCGAATCGTGACAGGTCTGGTTAGTGTCCCAGTAGGTATGGGGACCCCTAGTGGTGGGATTTTCAGAAGTCGTTTTCTTTATTAAATATTCAAAATTTGTTAAACTACCATATTACAAGAGGACTTAAATTTTCATCAGGAAGATCATATAAAACGTTTTTGAATCTGACAGTGCCTATTTAAGGTCAGAAAGGGGGCTAGTGACCGATGAGAGACTGGATGATGTGTGTAGTAGTAGGTAGTAGGGCGCCTAGAGACTGCTTCCTCTTATATCAGGTCACAGGCTGAAAGTTAAGAAGAAGAAGTGCAGTAAGAAAGAAGATCAATGTTACTTGGGGATTGAGGATTATTTATGATCTGAATCCTTAGTTTCTATTTGCTTTAAGTGTGGCCATCCGCAGTAATGATCTGGAGGGTTTCCATTGAGGTTCCTCTGTGGGTTGTAGCTCACATTATAATGTGTTTACATCTGAGGGATATCATTACTCCTTCATTAGACATGTTATTACTTCAATTTTTTAGATTTGATTAAATATTTATAAATTCCGACATCCGATATGTTATCGCTTTGCTCTGCCCGATGATATATATCAAATCATCCGGACAGTAAATGTATACTTGGTGAAGTCTTCGAAATAGCTTGTAACTACAACCTATTTTATTAGCCAAGTTATGATCTAATTCTCATTTAATCTGTTCTGGTAAGTAAAATGAGAGTCAAGTGCTTTAGCTTGTTTTTACCCCCACACCACTTAGTTGATCTTGTACAGTAGTTGCGAGCACATTTCCGAAATCCTTTCAACACTTACTGGAAGTGCAATAGTCACAGATGACACCAGAACAAAAGACTCAGCTTTTATCATACTAGAGCTCCAGTTTTTGGATACATTGGATAATGGAGCTATAACAAAAGGTAAAAATTATGAACAACAGCCCCAAAAAAACATGGCATTTTCCAGAATAAATGATATACATGAAAGCAGACACTCCCGTCCTCTACATTAAAATGGCAACACCAAGAAGGAAAAGTTGACATATTATAGGAATCACAGCATTAAAGGAGAATGGCGGCGAAAAGTTTTTACCTGTCCCTGTGCCCGGGCTGCAAAAACATAAAAAAACAAACTTTAAAAGGGGCCCTAAGACATCTTATCCCCTATCCAAAGGATAGGGGATAAGATGTCTGACCGCAGGGGTCTCGCTGCTGGGGACCCCCACAATCTTGCATTCGGCACTCACCTTTTTGAGCTGCACGCCGCGCTGCCAGCTCGCAAACTGCCGGGTGCCGACCACAGGGCCAGAGTATCGTGATGTCGCGACTCCGCCCCCGTGTCATGTCACCCCCTGCTCCCGTTATGCAAGTCTATGGGAGGGGGTGTGACGGCTCCATAAACTAGCAAAGCGGGGGCGGGGGTGACATCACGCGGGGCGGAGTTGTGACGTCACAATACTCAGGCCCCGTGTGACGTCACCCCCCGCCCCTGCTATGCAAGTGACAACCCCTCCCATAGATTTGCATAGCGGGGGGTGACGTCGCGATACTCCTGCCCTGTGGTCGGCACCCGGCAGTTTGTGAGCTGGCAGCGCGGCGTGCAGGTCAAAGAGGTCGTGCGGAATGCTGGGGACCCCCGTGGTCAGACATCTTATCCCCTATCCTTTGGATAGGGGTTAAGATGTCTTAGTGCCGGAGTACCCCTTTAACTTACCTTCCTACGTTCCCCCGTTGAGGAGATGTCGGCGTCCCGTTCCTCCGCTGCTGCTCGTCTTCTTTCTTCTTAGGCTCAAAACGTTACAGTGCAGTCAGCTTATCGCTGGCCACAGTGATGTCCCAGGGGCAGGTTTGGCATTCCCTTATGAAGATATCTTTAAAGGGGTACTCCGCCCCTAGACATCTTATCCCCTATCCAAGGTATAGGTTATAGGATAAGATGTCTGATCGCGGGGGTTCCGCCGCTGGGAACCCCCACGATCTCTACGGCAGCACCCTGTGTCATCTGCTGCATGGAGCGAACTTCGCTCCGTGCCTGATGACAGGTGATACAAGGGCCGGAGTATCGTGACTCACGGCCCACCACCTCAATGCAATCGCCCGTCATCTGGCATGGAGCGAGGTTCGCTCTGTGCAGCAGATGACACGGGGTGCTGCAGGAGAGATCACGGGGTCCCCAGCGGCGGGACCCCAATCAGACATCCTATCCCCTATCCTTTGGATAGGGATAAGATGTTTATGGCCGGAGCACCCCTTTAAGTTGTTGCCCACATGGTCTCCAGACCATGCTCCAGCTATGATTAAATGCAAGACAAAAGCGAGACATGTTGCTGAATAGGATAGACCTCCATTCCAGCTTCCATTGGGGTCATGCTCTGCACTATCAGAGCCTTTGTGGGTAGTGGTGTGAGGTCAATGTAACATCGGTAACTGAATGCCTGGTTTTTATAGCCCAACATCTCCTGATGGTTTGTGTAAACACTGTTTGATGCTCTAGGCTAGGAATGTGATGTCAAGTTTCATTTGCAGTATAGAATGGGTCACTAAACTTCTTTGGATCTGGCTTTAATACTGTTAAAGCCCCTCCCACATGCCGCAGAGTGGAGCTAAGTGCATGAAAATGTGGTAATTTGCAGATTTTAGAGACACCTGCTACTTCCTCAATTTGCAGAACCTTACATCTTGTTTTTCTTGGTCTTGCAATGTCAGTGTTAAAGGGGTACTCTGCCCCTAGACATCTTATATAAAGGATAGGGGATAAGATGTCTGATCAGGGGGGGTCCCACCTCTGGGGACCCCCGTGATCTCCCTGCTGCACCCGGCATTCATTTAGAGCGCCGGGTGCAGCGCCAGAGGCTTGTAACATCATGGTCATGCCCCGCTCGTGGCGTCACCGCCACATCCCCTCAATGCAAGTCTATGGGAGGGGGTGTGACGGCCATAACACCCCCTCCCATAGACTTGCATTGAGGGTGATGTCACGAGCAGGATGTGACCGTGACGTCACGAGCCTCTGCCCCGCATTGCCAGTCATCCGGAACAGAGCGAAGTACACTCCATGCACCGGATGTCTGGGCCGCCACAGCCGAGATCGCGGGGGTCTCCAGTGGTGGGACCCCCGCGATCAGATATTTTATCCCCTATCCTTCAGATAGGGAATAAGATATCTAGGGGCAGAGTACTCCTTTAAGGAGTGTAGTACTTACTGACATGTTTTGGCCAGAAGTCTATGTTTGAAATACAGACTTTTGCCTATTAAAGTGATGATGTATAGACAATGGACTCTTGGGTTTGGCTAGTTACTACATACCAGGGGTATAGATAGTACACAAGTTCATATGCACAATGTATGAATCCTTGGAACTGACTCTGCCCAATAAAAGTAAAAAAAAGTCATGGAATCTTTCAGTTTACCTGCACAGAAATGCAAATGTTTTGGGTGGTCCATTGGGCATCACGAGCAGATGGAGAGGCACATGAATTGTAGAGGAACCTGCTGGTGAAAAGAGGTGTCCAAAGTGTGCAACCCTTACATTTTCCTTTTCGTTAAATTACATGCCTCTCAACCTATTTTTTATTTCATCTGTAACCCTGTGATCTATAGAGATGCACTTAACAAAATGTATGTGTCTATAATGAGATTTTGGAATTTCCTGTTGGTTTCAGCCTAAGAACTATAGATTTTAATTTTAACTGGGCCAACAGATTGTTTCTCAGAAATACACCTACACGTATGTATCTAAGGAAACATCAAATATTAGAGCCTCCAATACTCACTATACCTACAAATAGGAAGTTTTCTTTTTTTTGTTTTTATTTTTTTACAAAGATGAAATTTAGTTTTTTTTTTTTTTACCGCATTTGCTTGATTTGAAGACAATGGGGTAGATTTATCTAAACCTGGTTGGTGTTGGAAACGGCATCACTTTTCATCTACACAGGTTTTGATGAATGTCCCATGCAATAGGGGGAATGGGTATGAAATGGGGAAATGGAATGAAAAAGTGGGGAATGTGGTCACCCTATTGTCATGTTACTTTTGTCATGTTACTTTCTAATGTGGGAGGAACTTTATAATGAGGATTATTTTATAATCTAGCAAACACAGGTGAAAAGTTTTAATCCATTATAGGGCTACAGAGCCCTGTCTAGTGAAGCTGGAGGGAGAATGCTGAGAGTAGGCGAGTGAAGCTCTTAAAGGGGTATTTAGGGATTTTTTTTATTGACTATGCTCCCCGGGCTGTAAAGTTACTGTAGTTCATAATATGGTGTCTGTACCTGTGTGTCATGGTGGTCTCACAATTCTTATGTGATCTTTGTCCCAATGTTTATTTTTAACAGCATTCAAAATGAGTGTCCTCTCAGGTTTTCCCAGGTTGCAGTGGGGCCTGAGAAATTGCATCACTAGTTAGGTGATGTAATGTAATAAGCAGCAGAAAAAGAGAAGTGCTCATGCCGCTGTACAGAACACCGGTGAGGTCTCACTATGAGTATTGTGCGCAGTACTGGAGGCCGTATCTCCAAAAGGATATAGATCAGGGGTCTCAAACTCAAATAATCTGGGGGCCACTGGAGGTAGCACCTGGGTGAGACTGGGCCGTATGCATCCCTTACATATAATGCTCCCATCATGCGCCCCTTACATATAATGCCCCCATCATGCGCCCTCATCATCCACCAGCAACCCCCCCATTTCCCCTACCCCCGTGTGGTAGCATGAGCTGACGGATGATGGGGGTGCTACTTCTGGGGGTTCCCCACATTAGGTAGGCAGAAGGTTCCCCACATTAGGTAGGTAGTAGCAGTTTCCCCATATTAGGTAGGTAGTAGCATGTTCTCCACATTAGGTAGGTAGTAGCAGGTTCCCCACATCAGGTAGTAGCAGGTTCCCAGCATTAGGTAGGCAGCAGGTTCCCCACATTAGGTAGGTAGTAGCAGTTTCCCCACATAAGGTAGGTAGTAGCAGTTTCCCCACATTAGGTAGTAGCAGGTTCCCCGCATTAGGTAGTAGCAGGTTCCCCGCATTAGGTAGTAGCAGGTTCCCCGCATTAGGTAGGCAACAGGTTCCCCACATTAGGTAGAAGCAGGTTCCCCACATTAGGTAGTAGCAGGTTCCCCACATTAGGTAGTAGCAGGTTCCCCACATTAGGTAGTAGCAGGTTCGCCACATTAGGTAGTAGCAGGTTCCCCACATTAGGTAGTAGCAGGTTCCCCACAATAGGTAGAAGCAGGTTCCCCACATTAGGTAGTAGCAGGTTTCCCGCATTAGGTAGAAGCAGGTTCCCCACATTTGGTAGTAGCAGGTTCCCCATATTAGGTAGAAGCAGGTTCCCCACATTTGGTAGTAGCAGGTTCCCCGCATTAGGTAGAAGCAGGTTCCCCACATTTTGTAGTAGCAGGTTCTCCACATTTGGTAGTAGCAGGTTCCCCACATTTAGTAGTAGCAGGTTCCCCACATTAGGTAGCATTGTCGTCGTCCCCCCCCCCCAACTCTCACACACAGACAGACAGACACCCACACATGCACACCCACACAGAAAGACAGACACCTACACATGCACACACAGACAGACAGACAGACACCCACACATGCACACACACATAGACACACTTACCTGTCCTGCGCTGCGCGTCACATGAACAACGTCCCTCAGACTCGGGCCGGCCAACCGGAGACCGGGAGGAGGAGGGCGAGGTAAGTGAAGCCTACCAGCATTTAGCAATGCTAAATGCCTGAAGAAGTTACCTGCCCGCCGCCCGGAACTGCATGTCCCGAGCGTCGGGCAATACAAATTACACATTCCAGGTGTGGGCTACAAACTTTCGTTCCGGGTCGGGATTTTGAGACCCCTGATATAGATACTCTAGAGAGAGTTCAGAGAAGATACTAAACTAGTACATGGATTGCAGGATAAAATGTACCAGGAAAGGTTAAAGGACCTTAACATGTATAGAAGAAAGAAGAGACAGAGGGGATATGATAGAGACTTTTAAATACATAAAGGGAATCAACACGGTAAAGGAGGAGAGGAGATTTAAAAGAAGAAAAACTACCACAAGAGGACAAAGTTTTAAATTAGAGGGGCAAATGCTTAAAAGTAATATGAGAAAGTATTACTTTACTGAGAGAGTAGTGGATGCATGGAATAGCCTTCCTGCAGAAGTGGTCGCTGCAAATACAGTGAAGGAGTTTAAACATGCATGGGATAAGGCTATCCTTCATATAAGATCGGGCCAGGGACTATTGATAGGATTTAGATTATTGGGCAGACTAGATGGGCCAAATGGTTCTTATCTGCTGACACATTCTATGTTTCTATGTGTTCAAAGGGAATGTGTCTATGCTTCAATTGGTGAAGCTTCCACTGGAGGGGGGGACATAATTCTGCAGTGACCCCCCCCCCCATAGACATAAATGGAGGGGGCGTGACGTCATGTGGGGGCGTGACCATGACATCACGTCCCCGTCTTGCAAGCAGCACCCAGCACAGAATGCCGGGGGCTGCACCAAGATTGCGGGGGTTCCCAGCGGGACTCCTACGATCATACATCTTATCCCCTATCCTTTGGATAAGGGATAAGATGTATAAACCCGGAATACCCCTTTAACCAACAACAAATAAACCATAAAGAAAACCCTCTAATTCCCTAACCATCAATATGGTAAAAAGATGTACATATATATGTAATGCACTTTACTCCTTGTTTTGTTAAATATTAAATGCAAGACTATTTGGACTTTATTGTTTCTCAGAAGTCAAGGTTTAAAGGGGTGTTTCAAGCCAAAAAAAATTACTGGGCTTCAGGAATGGGCAGGAGAAAAAAAATTATGACCCCACCACTTGCTCTTAGTCCAATGCTGCCACTGCTGTAGACTACACGATGGAAGAGCCCCAGTGACGCCAGCGTACACCATGCATGGGACACACAGTTGTAATGTCCCAGTACAGGACATGGTCCTGCACTACCCTTAGACCCTGCAGGGCCTCCCCCCGTTGTTTCAAGAATGTTGTGTATACTGTTTTAATGTATAGACAGGATCCTAATGTATAGATAGAGCAGAGGACATGTGAGAGGTTTTCTCAAGGACCTGTAAGTCTGTCACATGTTATGTTATGCAGTCACATGATTTGTTGTCACATGTTCTCCCAGAGAGCACCAGCTTAAGCTATGACCTGCAGCTTGACCAATGGGCCTTAGTTCAGCCCCCCACTATATAAAGGGGTGGCCATTACAATTCACTCTCTTCTCTTATGATCTTTGCTGAGGAACAGTTGACACCAGAGATCTCAGTGCAAGTGACCAGCTACCTGGAAGGCCACAAAGCTACAGTCATTCCAGTAAGTCAAAAGTCTATGTCTGCTGTCACTACAAGTAGTCAAGTCCTGCATATAGTCAATCCTAAAGATAATTGTCTCAAGTCTTTTACAAGTATAATTGGTCCCAGCAAGCTGCAAGGTTTTCGGAGTTCCTGGCCACCTCTCTGGGAATGTGGCCTTAGCTGTGAAGATAATATCATCTGTCTTAAACTCAGTAAAGCCTCCGTTAAACCATAACTGGTTGTGGACTCTCCTTTCCTTAACTAGCCATTGGAATAGCAAAGATACCGTTCGTGTGGTTCCAGTACCAAAAACCACTCTGGCGTTATGAACACTAGGGGTTAATAACATCTTGCATCTTGGTTTTCAAGAACAGGTATCATTGTGTTTCTGAAAATTAGTCATCTATAGATCAGAACGATCAGAAGAAAAAAAGTCTTCCTTAGTAGTTGCTGGGGAACAAGAAACAAACAAACAAAAAAAAAAAGATCAACTTTTAATGATACAAGGGGTCTCTGTCCTCTCCTAAACCATCTTGTAAAATAATTTAATATCAAATCAAAGTTGACCTTTGATCTGGTCATAAATCAGCTTAGAAGATGGTTCAGATGAGAAGAGATAAAGGCTAGAGACTGAGTCATCAGGCAGCTTTCACTGCAGACATGCAGGCCGCAGATGAGAAACTAAGCAAAGTAGTTAAAGGGGTGTTCCAGGCAAAACCTTTTTTATATATATCAACTGGCTCGGGAAAGTTAAACAGATTTGTATATTACTTCTATTAAAAAATCTTAATTCTTCCAATAGTTATTAGCTTCTGAAGTTTTCTGTCTAACTGCTCAATGATGATGTCACGTCCTGGGACGTGAGTCATCAGAGAGCAGTTAGACAGAAAACAACGACTCAACTTCAGAAGCTAATAACTATTGGAAGGATTAAGATTTTTTAATAGAAGTAATTTACAAATCTGTTTAACTTTCCGGAGCCAGTTGATATATAAAAAAAAGTTTTGGCCTGGAATACCCCTTTAATAAAGCCTATGAGTAAAGCTTTTTACACCATAAGAACAATATCATTATTATAACAAATAAAAAATAAAAAACATTGCATTTAAAGTGATATCATAACAAACAAAATGTTCTATTAAGCAATAACTGATATCACTTTCATTTCATCGATTCTGGCAAGTAAACTACACGACAAGTCCTCCAGCTTTTTATGCCTCCATCACTTAGTCTGATCCAGTAATTGTAAGACGATTTCAGAAGTGATCTCACTTTTAATGGGAAGGTCTCACCTAACGCTAAAAGGAATTTGTCTCCATTGATTTTACAATTACAGTTTGCTCCATAAGAGGATCTATTGTAGGAGAAAAGAAAGTCCCTCACTTTATGCTTAACTGAATTCGGACATTATACTAAGGCACAAGTACCTGTATTGCTCCCATTGACCAATATATACAGTATATGTCACCTGGCTGTAGTTCAGTAGATGCGCTACAATCCTAAATAGGTGTAGTAGGGGAATGTAGTACATGCTGCAACCGTAATAACTCAACTGGCACACTGCTTGACTCGCAATTTTTATATAGTTGTCTACATAATAGTGCTATACAGTGCTATTGTGGTGTCCCACAGTGGAGTCATTTTTGGCTATTCTGAAGACTGTTGCCTCTTAATGGGGTATGCCACCCCTAGACATCTTATCCCCAACTTGAAGTATAGGGAATAAGGTGTCTGATCTGCTGCTGGGAACCCCAGCAATCTCCTGAAGCCACCCCGGCATTCTGAACTTTTCATTCAGAACGCTGGGGCCGTGGTCGTGATGTCACGCCACACCCCCTCTATTCATGTCTATGGGAGAAGGCATGATGGCTGCCATGCCCCTCCCATAGACATGAATGGAGGGGGCGTGTGGCATCACGAGGGGGCGTGGTGTAACATCCCAACCACGGCCACAAACCCAGCATTCTGAACAAAAAGTTCAGAATGCCGGGGTGGCGGGCAGGAGATCACGGGGGTTCCCAGCAGCAGGACCTCTGTGATCACACACCTTAAGATGTCTAGGGGAAGAGTACCCCATTAAGGTCTCCTGCTGTATCTCAGATTTTTATATCTTAAAAAGTATTATCTCATTTTCTGCATTCATTGAGCATGAACAAGTATAAAGGTCAAACTTTCTTTACCCCAAAAAACAATGTTTTTTGTACAAGAACTAGTAATATGTCACATGTAACCCCCCCCCCCCCAGCCAATTAAGGACTAAGGGTTGTCCTATCTTAACCCCAGTCCCCAGAGACAGGGGAGGGACCAAAAGCACATGTTAGTGAGACACATCTGCAGCTCTCACACCTTAAGTGGGAGTTTGCTCGAAGCTACAAAATTTCAGTACAAGGAAACATTTCTTCTACCTGTCCTGCTACAGGGGTAATACCATCACAAGTGGATGCTTTAGGGATGAGAGCAAAGCTGACAGGCCCTCTAGCAAAGGAAGGACTAGGTTTGGATATCCTCAGGGCTGGCTTGTCCAAGTGATGCACTTACAACTGGAGTCACCCTTCTGAATGTCTTCAAAGATAATGATGTTAGAAGACATACCTTGTTCACTACGTGATGCCAGGGCACCATTTTTGCGATCCATGGTCCGAAGGTGGGAGGCAGCTTCTCCTGGGCCAGACACAATGAAATAATAAACACATCGACATCAGGTTACGGATAACTGTCTTTACTGATCTTGTGCAGTTGTTATTCCATAGACAGCTAGCCTTGGTGTCAGAGTGCAGCGTACTTGCCAGCCATGTGGCCGTTCTAAAACTTGTGGTGCTTTTCACTGGATGGAATTGTAGACGGTAGATTCTGGTTGCTAGGGTCCTTCCAAGGCACTGTAAACTATTCTGCAAGGGGCATGTATCCCTCATGTGAGTGAACCTTTTAGGGTGACCAGTGGAAAGATTTATGTTAAACATACATAAATTAAACCATAACAAAATTAATTAAGGAAAAATATATTATTCTTTTAGTACAATATTCACATAATTAATAAAACAGTAGGACTCTAGTGGGCCCAACACCACGTGCTAACGGGCTGCCCGAGACAGTCCAAAACCACTTGTGCTGGGACAGCACAAATGTAAGTCAAGACCCCTGAAGTAAGCCTGTTAAAATTTGACTACAAGGTAGTACAGAGTACCTAAAGTCAAGTCTTAAGTATAGTCAGAAGTCAAGTTTAGTCTCACACCAAGTCTTAAGTGTCAAGTCTCATCCTGTAACTGCAGTGTAGTACAGTCCAGAACCACCACACATCTCTGGGCCTAGCAAGTACCATCAGGGATAGAGGATCAGTTTACTCAAATGTGTTAAATGTTGCAAATGCTGTGGCAATGACAACTTACCATTAAAGGGGTTATCCAACGAACGGAATAAAAAATAAAAAAAAACTCAGACATGGGACATTAACTTTGCATCTATTATTCTACTATGACCTTTTTATCTCTTGTACGTGGCTCTGATACAACTTTCTGCCCTCCTACTTGTTCCCTTCCCCGCACGCTGTCTTTAAACTACAGGTCCCAGCATTCTTTGCTGCTCCTCTGTGCTCACTTCCTCCTAACTGCCGTTTTCTGCCCCAGTCCCTTGGCCCAAATACTCAGAATGTTACTAAGCAACCATCCTGCTTTCATCTGCTGTACTATATAGCAATGATTCACAAAATGGGGGCCTCCATCTGTTACAAAACTACAACTCCCAGCACGCCCAAAAAGTCAAAGTCCATCTGTTCATCAGTGGCGGATCAAGGGGGGCCCCCCCAGATGGATTTCCCACGTCACATTCAGGACACCCCTGTGTCCCGAAAGTTCTTTTCGGGACACAAGGATGTCCTGGTTACCTTTCTGCGGCCCCGCATTAACTTTAAAAATGCAAGGGCCGCCGGGAGGTAGCGCACGCAAGGATGTCAGTGACGTCCTGTGCGTGCGCCCAAAGCAGCAGAGCAGCGAGGACGTGCGCATGGTAAGTTACCAGCTGCATGTCAGCTTCGGTGCTCCTACCACTGCTCCTCCGGTACCGGGACCTACTGCTATGGCCTATAGGCCATAGCAGTAGATTATGACCCCTGACCGGAGGAGCGGTGGCCGGAGCACTGAAGTGTGGCAGTACACAGACATACAGCCTCCAGCCATACACTGTATATGGCTGAAGGTTGTATGTCTGTGGGGACCACTTCCTACCTCATGTGGGGGAACTATACTGCACACCTAATGTGGGGGAACATACTGCCAGCCTAATGTGGGGGAACTACAACCTAATGTGGGGGTCCACTGCCTACCCAATGTGGGGGAACATACTACCTACCTAATGTGGGGGAACATACTGCCAGCCTAATGTGGGGGAACATACTGCCAGCCTAATTTGGGGGAACATACAGCCAGCCTAATGTGGGGAGAACTGACAACGTACTGTGGGGGGAACTATACTGCCAACCTAATGTGGGGGGAACTATACTGCCAACCTACTGTGGGGGAACTATACTGCCAACCTAATGTGGGGGGAACTATACTGCCAACCTACTGTGGGGGAACTATACTGCCAACCTTATGTGGGGGAACTATACTGCCAACCTAATGTGGGGGGAACTATACTGCCAGCCTAATATGGGGGAACAATACTGCCAGTATAATGGGGGAAACTATACTGCCAACCAAATGTGGGGGAACTATACTGCCAGCCTAATGTGGGGGAACTATACTGCCAACCTAATGTGGGGGAACTATATTGCCAACCTAATGTGGGGGGAACTATACTGCCAGCCTAATGTGGGGAAACTATACTGCCAACCTAATGTGTGGGAACTATACTGACAACCTAATGTGGGGGAACTATGCTGACAACCTAATGTGGGGGAACTATGCTGACAATCTAATGTGGGGGGAACTATGCTGACAACCTAATGTAAGGGGAACCATGCTGACAACCTAATGTGGGGGGAACTATACGGCCAACCTAATGTGGGGGAACTATACTGCCAGCCTAATATGGGAGGAACTATGCTGCCAGCCTAATGTGGGGGGAACTATGCTGACAACCTAATGTGGGAGGAACTATGCTGACAACCTAATGTGAGGGGAACTATACTGCCAGTCTAATGTGGGCGGAACTATGCTGACAACCTAATGTGGGGGGAACTATGCCGACAACCTAATGTGGGGGGAACTATGCTGACAACCTAATGTGGGGGGAACTATACTGCCAGTCTAATGTGGGGGGAACTATGCTGACAACCTAATGTGGGGGGGAACTATGCCAACAACCTAATGTGGGAGGAACTATGCTGACAACCTAATGTGGAGGGGAACTGTACTGCCAGTCTAATGTGGGGGAACTATATTGCCAACCTAATGTGGGGGGAACTATACTGCCAGCCTAATGTGGGGAAACTATACTGCCAGCCTAATGTGGGGGGAACTATGCTGACAACCTAATGTGGGAGGAACTATGCTGACAACCTAATGTGAGGGGAACTATACTGCCAGTCTAATGTGGGCGGAACTATGCTGACAACCTAATGTGGGGGGAACTATGCCGACAACCTAATGTGGGGGGAACTATGCTGACAACCTAATGTGGGGGGAACTATACTGCCAGTCTAATGTGGGGGGAACTATGCTGACAACCTAATGTGGGGGGGAACTATGCCAACAACCTAATGTGGGAGGAACTATGCTGACAACCTAATGTGGAGGGGAACTGTACTGCCAGTCTAATGTGGGGGAACTATGCTGACAACCTAATGTGGGGGGAACTATGCCGACAACCTAATGTAAGGGGAACCATGCTGACAACCTAATGTGGGGGGAACTATACGGCCAACCTAATGTGGGGGAACTATACTGCCAGCCTAATATGGGAGGAACTATGCTGCCAGCCTAATGTGGGGGGAACTATGCTGACAATCTAATGTGGGGGGAACTATGCTGACAACCTAATGTAAGGGGAACCATGCTGACAACCTAATGTGGGGGGAACTATACGGCCAACCTAATGTGGGGGAACTATACTGCCAGCCTAATATGGGAGGAACTATGCTGCCAGCCTAATGTGGGGGGAACTATGCTGCCAGCCTAATGTGGGGGGAACTATGCTGACAACCTAATGTGGGAGGAACTATGCTGACAACCTAATGTAAGGGGAACTATGCCGACAACCTAATGTAAGGGGAACCATGCTGACAACCTAATGTGGGGGGAACTATACGGCCAACCTAATGTGGGGGAACTATACTGCCAACCTAATATGGGAGGAACTATGCTGCCAGCCTAATGTGGGGGGAACTATGCTGACAATCTAATGTGGGGGGAACTATGCTGACAACCTAATGTAAGGGGAACCATGCTGACAACCTAATGTGGGGGGAACTATACGGCCAACCTAATGTGGGGGAACTATACTGCCAGCCTAATATGGGAGGAACTATGCTGCCAGCCTAATGTGGGGGGAACTATGCTGACAACCTAATGTGGGAGGAACTATGCTGACAACCTAATGTGAGGGGAACTATACTGCCAGTCTAATGTGGGCGGAACTATGCTGACAACCTAATGTGGGGGGAACTATGCCGACAACCTAATGTGGGGGGAACTATGCTGACAACCTAATGTGGGGGGAACTATACTGCCAGTCTAATGTGGGGGGAACTATGCTGACAACCTAATGTGGGGGGGAACTATGCCAACAACCTAATGTGGGAGGAACTATGCTGACAACCTAATGTGGAGGGGAACTGTACTGCCAGTCTAATGTGGGGGAACTCTGCTGACAACCTAATGTGGGGGGAACTATGCCGACAACCTAATGTGGAGGAAACTATACTGATAACCTAATGTCGGGGGGGAACTATGCTGACAACCTACTGTGGGGGGAACTATGCCGACAACCTAATGTGGGGGGGAACTATACTGCCAGCCTAATGTGGAAGGAACAATGCTGCCAACTTAATGTGGGGGGAACTATGCTGACAACCTAATGTGGGGGGAACTATGCCGACAACCTAATGTAGGGGGAACTAGCTGGCAACCTAATGTGGGGGGAACTATACTGCCAGCCTAATGTGGGGAAACTATGCTGACAACCTAATGTGGGGGGAACTATGCCGACAACCTAATGTGGAGGGAACTATGCTGACAACCTAATGTGGGGGGTAACAATGCTGTCAGCCTAATGTGGAGGGAACTATGCTGACAACCTAATGTGGGGGGAACTATGCCGACAACCTAATGTAGGGGGAACTAGCTGGCAACCTAATGTGGGGGGAACTATGCTGCCAGCCTAATGTGGGGGGAACTATGCTGACAACCTAATGCGGGGGGAACTATGCTGACAACCTAATGCGGGGGGAACTATGCTGACAACCTAATGCGGGGGGAACTATGCTGACAAACTAATGTGGGGGACCTATGCTGACAACCTAATGTGGGGGGGGGGGGAACTAGGCTGACAACCTAATGTGGGGGGAACTATGCTGACAACCTAATGTTGGGGGAACTATACTGCCAACCTAATATGGGGGGAACTATACCAACAACCTATTGTGAAGGGAACTATGCTGACAACCTAATGTGGGGGGGGGGGAACTATGCTGACAACCTAATGTGGGGGGAACTATGCTGACAACCTAATGTGGGGGGGAACTATACTGCCAGCCTAATGTGGGGGGAACTATACTGCCAACCTAATGTGGGGGGAACTATACTGCCAGCCTAATGTGGGGGGAACTATACTGCGAACCTAATGTGGGGGGGACTATGCTGACAACCTAATGTGGGGGGAACTATACTGCCAGCCTAATGTAGGGGGAACTAGCTGGCAACCTAATGTGGGGGGAACTATACTGCCAGCCTAATGTGGGGGGAACTATACTGCCAGCCTAATGTGGGGGGAACTATACTGACAACCTAATGTGGGGGGAACTATGCCGACAACCTAATGTGGGGGGGAACTATGCTGACAATCTAATGTGGGGGGAACTATGCTGACAACCTAATGTGGGGGGGGACTATACTGCCAGCTTAATGTGGAGGGAACTATGCTGACAACTTAATGTGGGGGGAACTATGCTGACAACCTAATGTGGGGGGAACTATGCCGTCAACCTAATGTAGGGGGAACTAGCTGGCAACCTAATGTGGGGGGAACTATGCTGACAGCCTAATGTGGGGGGGACTATGCTGACAACCTAATGCGGGGGGAACTATGCTGACAAACTAATGTTGGGGAACTATGCTGACAACCTAATGTGGGGGGGGGGAAACTATGCTGACAACCTAATGTGGGGGGGGGGGAACTATACTGCCAGCCTAATGTGGGGGGAACTATGCTGACAACCTAATGTGGGGGGACTATGCTGACAACCTAATGTGGGGGGAACTATACTGCCAGCCTAATGTTGGGGGAACTAGCTGGCAACCTAATGTGAGGGGGAACTATACTGCCAGCCTAATGTGGGGGGAACTATGCTGCCTACCTAATGTGGGGGGAGCTATGCTGACAACCTAATGTGGGGGGGGGGGGACTATGCTGACAACCTAATGAGGGGGGAACTATGCTAACAAACTAATGTGGGGGACCTATGCTGACAACCTAATGTGGGGGGGGGGAACTATACTGCCAGCCTAATGTGGGGAACTATACTGCCAGCCTAATGTGGGGGGAACTATACTGCGAACCTAATGTGGGGGGAACTATACTGACAATCTAATGTGGAGGGAACTATGCCGACAACCTAATGTGGGGGGGAACTATGCTGACAATCTAATGTGAGGGGAACTATGCTGACAACCTAATGTGTGGGGGGGGGGGGGGGGACTATACTGCCAGCCTAATGTGGAGGGAACTATGCTGACAACTTAATGTGGGGGGAACTATGCTGACAACCTAATGTGGGGGAACTATGCCGACAACCTAATGTAGGGGGAACTAGCTGGCAACCTAATGTGGGGGGAACTATGCTGACAGCCTAATGTGGGGGGGACTATGCTGACAACCTAATGCGGGGGGAACTATGCTGACAAACTAATGTGGGGGAACTATGCTGACAACCTAATGTGGGGGGGGGGACTATGCTGACAACCTAATGTGGGGGAACTATGCTGACAATATGGCCAATATGGCTGCTGTAACACACATAGGTTCCTAGTCACCTTTCCTAAATTCCAGAATGCTATGGATCCCTACAGTACTTCTGCAGTAGATTATGCCTTTTGCCACATAATGCACAAAGACAATATATAAAAATCATGACCGCTTTTTCTAAAAAAAAAAACAGTGCCTTATCTGTCCACTGGTTATGTGTGGTATTGCAGCTCCTCGCTTTTCATGATAACAAATTATTGTTCGTCAAAAAGGTGTAAAGGATTAAAGGGGTACTCCACTGGAAAACTTTTTTTTTTAAATCAACTGGTGCCATAAAGTTGAACAGATTTGTAAATTACTTCTATTAAAAAATCTTAATCTTTCCAGTACTTATCATCTGCTGTTATGATCCACAGGAAGTTCATTTCTTTTTGCATTTCCTTTCAGTCTGACCACAGTGCTCTCTGCTGACACCTCTGTCCATTTTAGGAACTGTCCAGAGCAGGATAGGTTTTCTATGAGGGTTTGCTCCTAGTCTGGACAGTTCCTAAAATGGACAGAGGTGTCAGCAGAGAGCACTGTGGTCCGGCAGAAAGGAAATTCAAAAATAAAATAACTTCCTGTGGCTCATAACAGCAACTAAGTACTGGAAGTATTAAGATTTTTAATAGAAGTAATTTACAAATCCTGTTTAACTTTCTGGTACCAGTTTATAAAAATATATATATATATAGGTTCCGGTGGAGTACCCCTTTAAGCAAAAACTAAGCAAAAAAAATTCCCCTTTTCTTTATAGTATACACTAAAAGACTTAAAATCTGTATACACTAAAAGACGTAAAATCTGTTAAAATCTCATTATGTTGAAAATTTTATTGTATAATAAAAAATACAATAACATTTAAACAAACCCCATTAGAGTACACAGCATTGGTATGCATCCAGGGGAGAGGGGATAAGTGTCTGGACCCCCGTGATCTCCAGAATGGGGCCCTCTAAGAGAGAGCACGTGCTGCCGATGGCACTAACTCTATTAATTCTATAGAGGCGCCAAAGATACTAAAGTATAGCATTGGGGCATCTTCAGCACTCCCATAGAAATGAATCTCTAAAAGCGGGGGCTTGTTCTGGAGATCGCAGGGGAAGGGGAGGGCTCAGGGGTTGGACCCACCCTTTTAAACCTGACTCATCTCTCCTGTGATAAGTTGTCTTTCACTGGACAACCCTTTTAACACACCAAGTCTGACTGTTAAAGGGTTACTCCGCTCCCCAGCGTCCGGAATATTGAGTTCCTTAACGCTGTGTGCGGGCTTCCGTGTTCATTCCGTGTCACATGACTGGGTGTGATGTCACGAGGGGGGGCGGGCGTGAACACGGAAGCCCCGCACACAGCATTCAGAAACTCAATGTTCCGGACGCTGGGGAGCGGAGTAACCCTTTAAGTCTGCTACATCTGTGTATAGCTGCAGACAAAGAAGTGTATAGTCCAGCTCACTCCCTCAGCCCGTCGCGCCAGGACCGGTGTGGGCAACACCGACTGGAACTGACAAGTAAAAGCAAAATGTCCAGCGCGAATATGAAGGAACTGGATGTTTATTCCAATAGCCAAAAAGACAAGGAGAACATGACAAGGTGACGCGTTTCGGTCCTAAAGCTGGACCTTAGTCATACCAATGACTAAGGTCCAGCTTTAGGACCGAAACGCGTCACCTTGTCATGTTCTCCTTGTCTTTTTGGCTATTGGAATAAACATCCAGTTCCTTCATATTCGCGCTGGACATTTTGCTTTTACTTATCTGTGTATAGCTATCCCTATATTGTGACCCTAATGTCATCCTTAGTAAATTTACTGCATTGTCTGCCTCTACTCTCTAAACTCATTCATCCCTCCCCTCTTTATGAATTTTTACGGCATCATGTAATCTGATCACTCAGTGGACTGTTTTTCTATCTGGAAAAGAGGCATTTGAGATAGCTTTTTTCAGAGTGAATGAAAGAATAGTTGATAAAACACATGCTACCCGCTTTCTTACATTCCCTTGTACTAATAATTTATACAATGTTTTTGAAGTGACCATTAAAGTTTTAATATGTTACATACATCCTTGGCAGTGATGGATTAATGGTAAAGCCTCTGAAGTGAGAACCTCACATAGAAGCTGTGATGGTGACCATACTGGTTGTTATACAGCTTTAACAATAACAGACATATTGGGGGAGATTTATCAAAACCTGTGCAGAGGAAGAGTGGTGCAGTTGCCCATAGCAACCAATCAGATTGCTTCTTTCATTTTCCACAGGCCTCTTTAGAGGCCTGTGGAAAATGAAAGAAGCGATCTGATTGGTTGCTATGGGCAACTGCACCACTCTTCCTCTGCACAGGTTTTGATAAATCTCCCCCCATTATCTCCCATTGCTCCCCATTGTAAACATACTAAAAATGTCTTCTTTTGATGTTGATTTGTGGAATGAATGACCTCAAAATGCTGAGCAGGTGTTTACTCTTCATATTTATCGGTAGAACATTACAATAATGGAGCCAGGTGTTGGACAAAGCAATAACCTCAGCTACACCCAGCGCTGGAGGGAAGATTCGCTTGTTACACCGTGACTGTGTAATTCGTTCTGAAAGGGTTATTACCCGATGGGTGTTTGAGGCAGATGAAACCCGAGCACTGTAGGAGAACTATCTTAAAAACATATCTGACATGTGTCGGGTTAATTTAGCATTCAGTGTCTGGAAACACATATGCAGCATAGCTCAGATAATACACTGCTCAAAAAATAAAGTGAACACTAAGATAACCCATCCTAGATCTGAATGAATGAACTAATCGCATGAAATACTTTCGTCTTTACATAGTTGAATGCGCTGACAACAAAATCACACAAAAATGATCAATGGAAATCAAATTTATCAACCCATGGAGGTCTGGATATGGAGTCACACTCAAAATCAAAGTGGAAAACCGCACTACAGGCTGATCCAACTTTATGTAATGTCCTTAAAACAAGTCACAATGAGGCTCAGTAGTGTGTGGGGCCTCCACGTGCCCTTATGACCTCCCTACAATGCCTGGGCATGATCCTGATGAGGTGGAGGATGGTCTCCTGAGGGATGTCCTCCCAGACCTGGACTAAAGCATCCGCCAACTCCTGGACAGTCTGTGGTGCAACGTGGCATTGGTGGATGGAGCGAGACATGATGTCTCAGATGTGCTAAATCGGATTCTGGTCTAGGGAACGGACGGCCAGTCCATAGCATCAATGCCTTCCTCTTGCAGGAACTGCTGACACACTCCAGCCACATGAGGTCTAGTATTGTCTTGTATCAGGAGGAACTCAGGGCCAACCGCACCAGCAATTATGGTCTTACAAGGGGTCTGAGGATCTCATCTCGGTACCTAATGGCAGTCAAGCTACCTCTGGCAAGCACATGGTGGGCTGTGCGGCACCCAAAGAAATGCCGCCCCACAACCTTACTGACCCACCACCAAACCGGTCATGCTGGAGGATGTTGCAGGCAGCAGAACATTCTCCACAGCGTCTCCAGACTCTGTCACATCTGTCACATGTGCTCAGTGTGAACTTGATTTCATCTGTGAAGAGCACAGGGCGCCAGTGGCGAATTTGCAAATCTTTGTGTTTTCAGGCAAATGCCAAACGTCCTGCACGGTGTTGGGCTGTAAGCACAACCCTCACCTGTGGACTTCAAGCCCTCATACTACCCTCATGGAGTCTGTTTCTGACCGTTTGAGTGGACACATGCACATTTGTGGCCTCGTGGAGGTCATTTTGCAGGGCTCTAACAGTGCTCTACCTGCTCATCCAAAGGCGGAGGTAGCGTTCCTGCTGCTGGGTTGTTGCCCTCCTATGGCCCCCTCCACGTCTCCTGATGTACTGGCCTGTCTCCTGGTAGCGCCTCCATGCTCTTGCTGACAGACACAGCAAACTTTCTTGCCACAGCTCACATTGATGTGCCATCCTGGACGAGCTGCACTACCTGAGCCACTTGTGTGGGTTGTAGACTCCATCTTATGATACCACTAGAGTGAAAGCATCGCCAGTATTCAAAAGTGACCAAAACATCAGCCAGGAAGCATAGGAACTGAGAAGTGGTCTGTGGTCACCACCTGCAGAACCACTCCTTTATTGGGGTGTCTTGCTAATTGCCTATAATTTCCACTTGTTGTCTGTTCCATTTGCACAACAGCATGTGAAATTGATTGTCAATCAGTGTTGCTTCCTGAGTGGACAGTGGGATTTCACAGAAGTGTCATTGACTTGGAGTTACATTGTGTTGTTTAAGTGTTCCCTTTATTTTTTTGACCAGTGTATGTTAGGTATATGAACATAGCAGGAAAAATACTAACATAAAACCTTTTACTGGTGTTTCCCTTTAAAGTGAATGTATCACCTAGAAGTGTTTACTGACTAGATTCAAATACTAAAATCTGTTCTTTTTTTTATCTGTTTTTGTTTTCTGATTGTAGTTCTTTTATGTCATTTAAAGGGGTATTCCTTGCCAAAACTTTTTTTTATCTATCAACTGGCTCCGGAAAATTAAACAGATTTGTAAATTACTTCTATAAAAAAAAATCTTAATGCTTCCAATAGTTATTAGCTTCTGAAGTTGAGTTGTTGTTTTCTGTCTAACTGCTCTCTGATGACTCATGTCCCGGGAGCTGTGCAGTTCCTATGGGGATATTCTCCCATCATGCACAGCTCCCGGGACGTGACATCATCATAGAGCAGTTAGACAGAAAACTTCAGAAGCTAATAACTATTGGAAGGATTAAGATTTTTTAATAGAAGTAATTTACAAATCTGTTTAACTTTCTGGAGCCAGTTGATATATATATAAAAGTTTTTGCCTGGAATACCCCTTTAAATTGTACTAGGGACATGTCAAAAGTTTTTATCACTTAGGGTGTCAGTGTTCCCACCACAACCAATAACGAGAACAAGTGTGGCAAGAACTGTGCTCCCCGCTCTGTATCAGCATTCAGAAAGATAATGCCATAGACTTACATTATGAGTCTGTCCTGGTCATGTGACACTGAACCAAAAGAGAAAGCGCTAAGATTGCATTTCCCTTGGCTTGTTTTACTGATTGATCCAGGTCTGAGCACTCAGACCCCGACTGATAAAAACTTTTTATATGTCTCTTTGACATTTTTTTTTTTTAGGTACACTTTTACACTGAATCAGTGGTTTCACTTCTTACTAAGCAGGATTAGTAAGAAAATAGTTTACCACAGCCTTATTGGTTTATATCATTGCTCAATTCTAATTGGTTGATATTATTGCCCATTTTTATTGTTTTTAAAGGGGTACTCCACTGCCGACGTGTTGGGAACATTTTGTTCCTAACACTGAGTGTGGGCGCCGGAGCTCATGATGTCACAGCCACGCCCCTCATGACATCACGCCACGCCCCCTCAATGCAAGTCTATGGGAGGGGGTGTGGCGATCGCCACACCCCCTCCCATAGACTTGCATTGAGGGGGCGTGGCGTGACGTCACAAGCCCCGGCAACCACACTCAGCGTTCGGAACAAAATGTTTCCAAACGCTGAGGCAGTGGAGTACCCCTCTAAAGGGGTAGTCCAGTGGTGAAAAACGTATCCCCTATCCTAAGGATAGGGGATAAGTTTGAGATCGCAGGGGGTCCGACCACTGGGGCCCCCTGCGATCTCTGTACGGGGGTCAGGCTCTCCGGCCACATAGCGGGTGTCGACCTCCGCACGAAGCGGCGGCCGACACGCCCCCTCAATACATCTCTATGGCAGAGCCGGAGATTGCCGAAGGCAGCGCTTCGGCTCTGCCATAGAGTTGTATTGAGGGGGCGTGTCGGCCGCCACTTCGTGCGGAGGTCGACACGCCCCCTTCCCGCGGGCTGTCGGGGCTCCGTACAGGAGATCGCAGGGGGCTCCAGCGGTCGGACCCCCAGCGATCTCAAACTTATCCCCTATCCTTAGGATAGGGGATAAGTTGTTCACCACTGGACTACCCCTTTAAGGCTTTGTTCCATATTTGTAGATAATAAAGTTTTCCATATATTTTTTCACTATTAATCTTTTTTTCCCCTTTTGTTAGGATTGAAGTTCTCACCACAGAGCTGCCATGCTTGAACCTGACTATTGTCAGATCCCAAACAGAACCTGGATTTGTCACCAAAGATGATACGTTTCCATTCCACCCGAAGGAGATGGTGACTGGCTGTCAATAGCAAGGCATATAATTGGCACAGTGAAAACAAATTTACTTCTGCTAGGCGTGTAAAAATAGTCCGGCAGAGACAGGAGTGTGTAATGAAGGTGCCACCTGTGTGTGGATGGTGGACAGGAAACCTGGGAACTGCTTGTGCTTTTTGGGCTGCCCAGAGCCTGCTTGTCATATTTGTATGCCCTTACAAAGCCACTGCTTCCATTCCCCAAACTTCTTAAAGGGGTACTCCAGTGGAAAGCAATTATATATATATTTTTTTTTTAATCAACTGGTGCCAGTCTTTTTAAAAAATCTTAATCCTTCCAGTACTTATCAGCTGCTTTATGCTCCACAGGAAGTTCTTTTCTTTTTGAATATCTTTTCTGTGCTCTCTGCTGACACGTCTGTCCATTCTCAGGAACTGTCCAGAGCAGGAGCAAATCCCCATAGTAAACCTATCCTGCTCTGGACAGTTCCTGACATGGACAGAGGTGTCAGCAGAGAGCACTGTGGTCAGACAGAAAATACGTTAAAAAAGAAAAGAACTTCCTGTGGAGCATACAGCAGCTGATAAGTACTGGAAGGATTAAGATTTTTATATAGAAGTAATTTACAAATCTGTTTAACTTTCTGGCACCAGTTGATAAAAAATAAATAAATAAATAAAAAAAAGTTTTCCGCCGGAGTACCCCTTTAACAGCTTGATCAGAATGGCCGAGATGGAGGACAATTTGTTCAACCGACCATCCAGCTTCTCTCAGTCCGATGATGCATCCCCTCTCGCTCTGTCACCTGTGAAAAATGTGCATCGTAGAGGCATGTCTAGCAGTCAGTGGTCTCTTATCAAGTGGTACACTACCTCAAAGTAGCCTCTTAGAGTCTTTTTTTTAATGTCTTTTGAGTGTAATAAATTGCATATCTGTCTGAGACATAACCGCATGCTATGTTTTGCAGCAATCCAACCATTCTATCTGGGTGCATTATTTAAAAATTTTTTAATGAGTGTTTCTCTATTGTTTTTCAGTAATGACCAAGCTGACCAAAAGCAACATCTGCCCACTGTATGTATGTTTTTCCATGATACTCCAGTTTCTGCTTGAGACCCCAAAACATGTCATATGTGGATGCTTTTTTTATTTTTTATTTTTTTTATTAAAGGGGTTATCCAGGAAAAAAAACTTGATCTATATATATATATCAACTGGCTCCGGAAAGTTAAGCAGATTTGTAAATTACTTCTATTAAAAAATCTTAATCCTTTCATTACTTATGAGTTGCTGAAGTTGAGTTCTTTTCTGTCTAAGTGCTCTCTGATGACACCTGTCTCGGGAACTGTCCAGAGTAGAAGCAAATCCCCATAGCAAACCTCTTCTACCCTGTGCAGTTCCCGAGACAAGCAGAGATGTCAGCAGAGAGCACTGTTGCCAGACAAGAAAGAACAACTCAACTTCAGCAGCTGATAATTATTGGAAGGATTAAGATTTTTTAATAGAAGTAATTTACAAATCTGTTTAACTTTCTGGAGCCAGTTGATATAAAAAAAAAAAAAAAAGTTTTTTCCTGGAATACCCCTTTAAATTCGCCCAGCTGTGCACGTGTCTTGAGATAGCAGAAATGAGTTTGTGAGCCCCGCAAAGTACAGGGACTGACGTGAATAATGACCGTCTCAGTACGGTGCTGTAGCAAATGTTGGCCTTATAGAAGACTTAGGAAATGCGCAAATAAACATTAAATTAGAATAATATAAACAGAATTTTAAATACATATCCACAGCCTCAAGTTATTACCTGATGGGGCCTTAAGAGCGAGGTTTGGAGAAGATGAAGTTCCTGCTGTACTTGTTCCAGGCAGCTGGCTCCCAGGTGTGAGGTTCTGAAAAATGACACAATGGAGCAGAAAAACATGTGCTTATGGTCAGAAAGGAACCAACCAGGACCAACCAGCAGTGGTCTCAAACTGTGGCCCTCCAGCTGTTGCATAACTACAACCCCAGCATGCATGGGCAGCCAAAGGGCATGCTGGGAGTGTTAGTAGTATGCCTCCAGCTGTTGCATAACTACAAGTCCCGGCATGCCCTTCGGCTGTCTGTTCATGCTGGGGGTTGTAGCTTTTGCAACAGCTGAAGGCACACTGGTTGCAAAACACTGAGAAGTGTAATTCTTGCATCCGGGTCCGTCCATATGCAAATCCCTAATTTAGGCCTCAAGTGCGCATGGCGCTCTCTCACTTTGGAGCCCTGTTGTATTTCAAGGCAACAGTTTAGGGTCACATATTTCCGTACTCAGGAGAAACTGCCTTACAAATTCCAGGGGATTTTTTCTCCTTTTACCCCTTATGAAAAAGTAAAGTTGGGGTCTACACCAGCATATTATTGCAAAAATGTTTTGTTTTTTTACACTAACATGCTGGTGTTGCCCCATACTTTTCATTTTCAATAAATGGAAAAAAGACCCCCAAAATTTGTACTGCAATTTCTCCTGAGTACGAAAATACCCCATATGTGGACGTAAAATGCTCTGCGGGCGCACAACAAGGCTCAGGAGTGAGAGCGCACCATGTCCATTGCACAGGGGTGGCTGATCGTTACAGCGGTTCTGACATAAACGCAGAAAAAAAAAACACCCACATTTAACCCCATTTTGGAAACTACCCCCCCCCCCCCCCCCCCCACAGAATGTAACAAGGGGTATAGTGAGCCTTAACACCCCACAGGTGATTGAAGAATTTTCGTTAAAGTTGGACGTGAAAATGAAAAAATTTAATTTTTTCACTAAAATGCTGGTGTTATCCCAAATTTTTTATTTTCACAAGGGGTAATAGGAAAAAAGCCGCCTAAAATTTGTAACCTCATTTCTTCTGAGTATGGAAATACCCCATATGTGGATGTAAAGTGCTCTGCGGGCAAACTACAATTCTCAGAATAGAAGGAGCGCCATTGAGCTTTTGGAGAGAGAATGTGTCTGGAATTAAAGCCAAGGGGGCTTATAAAGCCCCTACAGTGCCAGAACAGTGGACCCCCCACATGTGACCCCATTTTGGAAACTGCACCCCTCATGGAATGTAACAAGGGGTGTAGTGAGCATTTACACCCCACAGGTGTCTGACAGATTTTTTGAACAGTGGTGCATGAAAATGAAAAATGTAATTTTTCATTTGCACAGCCCACTGTTCCAAAGATTTGTCAAACGCCAGTGGGGTGTAAATGCTCACTACACCCCTTATCACATTCCGTGAGGGGTGTAGTTTCCGAAATAGGGTCACATGTGGGGGGGGGGGGGGGCGTCCACTGTTCTGGCACCATGTGAGGTTTGTAAATGCACATGGCCCCCGACTTCTAAAATTTGGGGGGGCATTTTACCCATTGTAAAGACTCAAAAACTGGGTCTAAAAGAACATGTTAGTGTAAAAAAATTGAGCTTTTGAATTTTCTCCTTCACTTTGCTGCTATTCCTGTGAAACACCTAAAGGGTTAACACGCTTACTGAATGTCATTTTGGATACTTTGAGGGGTGAAGTTTTTATAATGGGGTTATTTATGGGGTATTTCTAATACGAAGGTCCCTTAAATCCACTTCAAACTGAACTGGTCCTTCCGGTTTTGAAAATTTTGTGAAAAATTGGAAAATTGCTGCTGAACTTTGAAGCCCTCTGATGTCTTCCAAAAGTAGAAACATGTCAACTTTATGATGCAAACATAAAGTAGACATATTGTAGATGTGAATCAATATATAATTTATTTGGAATGTGTATGTTCCTTACAAGCAGAGAGCTTCAAAGTTAGAAAAATGCTAAATTTTCAATTTTTTCATGAAATTTTTGAATTTTTCACCAAGAAATTATGCAAGTATCGACGAAAATTTACCACTACCATAAAGTAGAATATGTCACGAAAAAAAACATTCTCAGAATCAAATTCATAAGTAAAAGCATCCCAGAAATATTCATGCTTAACTCCTTAATGCTTAACTCCGTATGAGTACGTCCTAAGTCCGGTCCCTGTCTATAACGCGGGGACCCGCGGCTAATAGCGTGCGGCCGCGATCGTTCGGCCACGCGCTATTAACCCTTCCGATGCGGCGCTCAAAGCTGAGCGCCGCATCGAAAGTGAAAGTAAATGCTTCCCGGCTGCTCAGTCTGGCTGATCGGGGTCATCGCGATAAAATCGCGATGCCCCAATCAGCTACCCGGAGAGAAGAATGTCCCTACCTTCTTCCGTCGGCGTCCCGGCTCTGATTGATTGCTCCATGCCTGAGTTACAGTCTGGAGCAATCAACCGCCGATTACACAGCTTGTTACCATGCAATGGCAAGGCAACAATCTGTGTATGCAATCAGCTAGAGATGAGCGAACTTACAGTAAATTCGATTTGTCACAAACTTCTCGGCTCGGCAGTTGATGACTTTTCCTGCATAAATTAGTTCAGCTTTCAGGTGCTCCGGTGGGCTGGAAAAGGTGGATACAGTCCTAGGAGACTCTTTCCTAGGACTGTATCGACCTTTTCCAGCCCACCGGAGCACCTGAAGGCTGAACTAATTTACGCAGGATAAGTCATCAACTGCCGAGCCGAGAAGTTCGTGACGAATCGAATTTACTGTAAGTTCGCTCATCTCTACAATCAGCCATTGCAAGCTCATAGGTCCCTATAGGAGCTATGAGCTCGCAAAAAAAAAGTGTAAAAAAAAGTTAACCCTTTCAGGTATTCCCTTCTGAATTAAAAGTTTAAATCACCCGGCATTTCCTAGTAACAAAATAAAGCAGTGTAAATAAAAAATAAACATATGTGGTATCACCGCGTGTGCAAATGTCCGAATTATAAAAATATACCACTTTTAAAACCGCACGTTCAATGGCGTACGCGCAAAAAAATCCAAAGTCCAAAGTAGCGCATTTTTTATCACTTTTTATACCACAAAAAAAGTGAATAAAAAGTGATCAAAAAATCTGATCAGAACAAAAATGGTACCGCTAAAAACTTCAGATCACCGCGCAAAAAATTAGCCCTCATAGCGCCCTGAACACAGAAAAATAAAAAAGTTATAGGGCTCAGAAAATGACACTTTTAAACGTATACATTTTCCTGCATGTATTTATGATTTTTTTCTGAAGTAATACAAAATCAAACCTATACAAGTAGGGTATCATTTTAAACGTATGGACCTACAGAATAAAGATATGGTCTCATTTTTACCGAAAATGTAGAAACGGAAGCCCCCAAAATTTACAAAATGGCACTTTTTCTTCAAGTTTGTCGCACAATTAATTTTTTTGTAAAATGACTAATATCACTGTAAAGTAGAATTGGTGGCGCAAAAAATAAGCCATGATACAGATTTTTAGGTGCATAATTGAAAGGGTTATGATTTTTTAAAGGCAAGGAGGAAAAAACAAAAATGCAAAAATGTGAAATTGCTCAGTCCTTAAGGGGTTAAAGTGACAGTGGTCAGATGTGCAAAAAAAAATGCTCTGGTCCTTAGGCTAGGTTCAGACTACGGAATCTCCAGGCAGAAATCAGTCGACGCTAGGACCGCACGGACACTGCAGTCTCCAATAGACTGCAATGTGATCCACGCGGATTTCCGCCTGAAGAAAGAGCAACACCTTTCTTCAGGCGGAAATTTCTAAGCGGATTTTCTAAGCGGATTTTTCCGCTTCGCAAATTCCGAAGTGTGAATTTGTGAACGGAAACCCATTCACTACACTATGAATTTTAGCAAGCGGAAATTCGGACGCAAATTTTTAAGACTGAATTTCTGTCGGAAATTCCGTAGTCTGAACCTAGCCTAAAGGTGAAAATGGGCTCGGTCCTTAAAGTGTTAAGGATCGGTCATTATTCAAATTTGCCTGGAAAAACCCTTTAAAAAATCTGGAAAGCCCTGTTCTGGTCTACTGAGAATTTTTTATTTTTTTTATTTTTTTTATTTTATTATATATATATAACTGTTTATTTTTATATTTTATAAACAATTTTTCATTTTAACATTAAGGGAAGCAAAAAAGAAAAAACAGACATTGAAAACAAATAAAAAGAAAATGTATCGGTACTACTTAGAACTTTTAATGATCTTAAAGGGGTTATCCAGGAAAAAAACTTTTTTTTATATATCAACTGGCTCCAGAAAGTTAAACAGATTTGTAAATTACTTCTATTAAAAAATCTTAATTCTTTCGGTACTTATGAGCTTCTGAAGTTAAGGTTGTTCTTTTCTGTGTAAGTGCTCTCTGATGACACCTGTCTCGGGAACCGCCCAGTTTAGTAGAGGTTTGCTATGGGAATTTGCTTCTAAACTGGGCGTTTCCCGAGACAGGTGTCATCAGAGAGCACTTAGACAGAAAAGAACAACCTTATCTTCAGAAGCTCATAAGTACTGATAGGATTAAGATTTTTTAATAGAAGTAATTTACAAATCTGTTTAACTTTCTGGAATCAGTTGCTATATAAAAAAAAGTTTTTTCCTGGAATACCCCTTTAAAAAGAACATGCAAATGAAATATCGGAAACATTTATTATAAATGCGTATACATTCTTACGAACCCACACACAACATTTTTACATATCCCAATTTGTAAACCTTTTGTGGAGTTGTGTATGAACAAGAGTTCTGCAGAACATCCAAATAGGGAAAATATACTTCCAGTTTGACTCTTAAGAGGAATCACAAAACACTTTATTTCCACCGCATGTGGGTGCATGTTCACATCCTGGAGGTATATACGTCAATTCAGTTAAGTAGTTTTGGATTCTTTAATTGCCCACATCTTTCTGTTTGAAAATTAATCCAGGGAAAGTACATGGGAAGTCACGTGTTTTAGTTTTATTCACATTCTTTTATGTTTTTAAAAGGATCAAGATGTAAAGGAAAGTTCAACATTAACTGATAAACTCAGAGGATATATCGCTCAAAAGATCATTTCCAAATTATTCTATGTACAGTGGTCCCCCAACATACGATGGTAATCCGTTCCAAATGGACCATCGCTTGTTGAAACCATCGCATGTTGAGGGATCCGTGCAATGTAAAGTATAGGACAGTGGTCTACCACCTGCGGACCTCCAGATGTTGCAAAACTACAACACCCAGCATGCCCGGACAGCCGTTGGCTGTCCGGGCATGCTGGGTGTTGTAGTTTTGCAACATCTGGAGGGTCCGCGGGTTGAAGACCACTGTTAAAGGAAGTTGTACTCACGTGTTCCCGCCGCTCCGGACCGTCACCGCTGCCCGGGATTTCGCCGTCCATCACTGTCACCGCGTCCCCGGGGTGTCCCCGACGCTCCGGCAAGGCCTCTGCTTCCCCGGCATCCTCGCTCTCCGTCGCCGCCATCACGTCGCTACGCACACCGCTCCTATTGGATGACGGGACGGCGTGCGCAGCGACGTGATGACGTCGATGAAGAGCGCTGACGATGCCGGGGATGCCGAAGAGGACGCGCCGGAGCCCCGAGGACAGGTAAGTGATCGTCAGCGGACCACACGGGGCACCGTAAACGGCTATCCGGTGGCAGCTGAAGCAGTCAGCGCTGCCGGATAGCCGTTTATGCGATGGCGCCGACATACAAAAGCATCGTATGTTGATGCTGCCTTCAACATGCGATGGCCTCTGAGAGGCCATGGTATGGTGAAATGATCGTATGTCGGGGCCATCGTAGGTCGAGGGGTCACTGTATTAGAAATTTGGATAAAAACAACTTGAATATCAAATCCAACTGGAAAAAATATACATATTACGATAACAAAGTTATAGCAAAAAGCAAAAAAAAACTTAAAGAACTCCCTCCTTTAAGTTTTTTAGTTTTTTTGCTATAACTTTGTTATAACTCCCACAAGAGAAGAAGAAAAAACCATGCCAGAAGGTACCCAATAAAGGTGATAGGAAGGGGTACTTTCTCTCAGGGCGGCAATGCTCCACAAAAAGTCTATTTTTGGGGGGAAACTCATGTAGGAAAATTGCCTATGCTTTACATTTAGGTTCAGGCTGGCCCACAAAATACATATATTAGTGCAGTGTTTCCCAACCCAGTCCTCAAGGCACACCAACAGTCCAGGATTTAACATTTTCCCTGTTCTATTCCAATGGAGTAAATGAAAAAACCCGGAATGTTGGTGTGCCTTGAGGACTGGGTTGGGAAACACTGTATTAGAGGATGCTCTAATAGGCACTGGGTCTAATGTAAAACTTAACCCAAAATACAACCCAAAATTGGTACAAAGGTGCAGAAGACCAAAATATTTAAAGATGACTTTGGAGCCTCGGTTTCCTTCGAGTTTGCCTATGATGCCCACACACTTTTGTCAAAAGTCGCCTTAATCCGCCAACTTCCATGGGACCCGGCAACTCTAATGTTGCGACAGAGGATTTCAGGGGGTAGAAGGATCTGGCATGTTGGATTTCAACTGGTTGATTCTTTTGTTGTCATGAATTTCAGCAACTACTAGAGATCACAAAATGCAGAGCTGAAATGGTTCGCTCACACGTTTAGGGTTTATAGACCCGAAACGCGTCCATGCTGTTTCTTTTTTTGCCGTGCGCCAGTTTTTTTCCTGTTTGATGACCACGTGTCTGTGGATTTTATGATGTTCCAATAAAACCACTACAGATGTATGGCAGCAATCCTTCTTCTCTTCATTGAGAACACATGAATGCCAAATGTTTTCGTGTATGGGGAGATTCGGAGGGATTGCTGTTCATTCAGCTACCAGCTATTAAAAATGTATGACCACCTTTACAAGTAACACTTTAGATGATATGGTGGCCCCATGGGGAACATTCAGTCAGCTATGCATTATCTCTGAAGCAGCTACAGGATATGATTTTAGGAAATTCTTGGTTGTAAGATGTATTTGGTCTGTATGGGTTTCAGGCACGAGATAGTCCAGAACATTCCCATTTAATACAAGCAAGTAGAGATATTAAAGAGGTACTCCGCTGCTCAGCATTTGGAACAAACTGTTCTGAACGCTGGAGCTGGCGCCGGGAGCTTGCGAGCTGTCATGCCCCCTCCAATAAACTTGCATTGAGGGGGTGGGGCGTGATGTCATGAGGGTAGTGGAGCTATAATGTCACACGCTCCTGCCGCCGGCCCCAGCATCCGGAACAGTTTGTTTCAAATGCTGAGCAGCGAAGTACCCCTTTAAAAGAAGTAAGAAACCAAACCATGGCAATGGGTCTAGAGGGACTTCTTTGTCTTATTTAGATTGGCTCTGGCTAAATCAATACACGATATAGACTCAGGTTAGTAATAACTTATGCAGATAGATTTTTGAAGAGTAAAGAACAAGCAAGTAGGATTATAGTCTACATAATTATTATTACTAATAGTATAAAATCATTATAAAAGAAAACATATATAGAGATGGTGGCAACAGAAAAACACAGGGGCGGTCCAGGCTCTTGTAGTATGAAGAAAGATTTTTATCCGAACTGGTTGGGATGTGTGGGGAACTTCACCTGCCAGGTATTCATTGTAATTATGTTGTGTGTATATATAAAGCAACAAAGGAGGAAGCTTTTGTCCTCATATCCTGTCCTTAAATCCTGACCCCCATGTCTCCTCCTCATATCCCGAACCCAAATCCCCTCATATTCCGACCTCATATCCTGCCCTCATATTTTGTCCTCATGTCTTGACCTCATATCCCGTCCCCATATCCAGTTCCCATATCCCATCCCCATATCTGTTACGATTCGGCAGGCTGGATGTGGATCCTCTGTGTCAGCGAGGGATTGGCGTGGACCGTGTCGGTGGACCAGTTCTAGGGTTGCTACTGGTTTTCACCAGAGCCCGCCGCAAAGCGGGATGGTCTTGCTGCGGTGGTAGCAACCAGGTCGTATCCACCGGCAACGGCTCAACCTCGCTGATTGCTGAGAAGGCGTGGGACAGAAGGACTAGGCAGAGGCAAGGTCAGACGTAGCAGAAGGTCGGAGCAGGCGGCAAGGTTCGTAGTCAATAAGGATAGCAGGAGATCTGGAACACAGGCTTTGGACAACACTAAACGCTTTCACTGGCACAAGGCAACAAGATCCGGCAAGGAAGTGCAGGGGAAGTGAGGTAATATGGACAGGGAGCAGGTGGAAGCTAATTAGGCTGATTGGGCCAGGCACCAATCATTGGTGCACTGGCCCTTTAAATGTTAGAGAGCTGGCGCGCGCGCCCCAAGGAGCGGAGCCGTGCGCGCCAGGACATGACAGCCGGGGGCCGCGACAGGTGAGTGACTTGGGATGCGATTCGCGAGTGGGCGCGTCCCACTATGCGAATCGCATCCCCGCCGGCAGTGTCAGTGCAGCGCTCCCGGTCAGCGGGTCTGACCGGGGCGCTGCAGAGAGAGAGACACCGCGAGCGCTCCGGGGAGGAGCAGGGACCCGGAGCGCTCGGTGTAACAGTACCCCCCCCCCTTAGGTCTCCCCCTTTTTTTGTCCGGTAATTGCTTCACGTGGGACGAGGACACTGGGAGCGATTGTAGGGTTTCCTCATCAAAGGCAGGCAGTTCAGAAGGAGTGGGAATGGGGAGGGAGGGCAGAGGGTGAAGCTTGGGACGGGGCAGAGTGTTACCAGGACGGGGGCTATGAAGAGGCAAAACATAGTCCTGATAGGCCTTGGGGAGACCAGGTGTGTGAGGAGGCACTAAGGCTTGCCTGACGGGACTGGGAGCAGACGTGAGGCATTTCTTGCGGCAAGCAGGGCCCCAATTCTTGATCTCCCCGGTGGTCCAGTCAAGGGTGGGAGAATGATGCTGGAGCCATGGCAGACCGAGGAGGACATCAGAGGTGCAGTTGGGAAGGACGAACAATTCAAACTTTTCGTGATGGGGTCCTATGCACATTAAGAGGGGTTCTGTGCGGTAACGCACAGTACAGTCCAACTTCACTCCGTTGACCGAAGAAATGTAGAGCGGCTTGACGAGACGGGTCACAGGGATGCAGAACTTGTTCACCAAAGAGTCCAGAATAAAATTTCCAGAAGCACCAGAGTCCAAGCAGGCCACGGCTGAGAAGGAGGAGTTGGCAGAAGGAGAAATCCGCACGGGCACAGTGAGACGTGGAGAAGCAGACTTCGTACCAAGAGACGCCACACCCACGTGAGCTGGGTGCGTGCGTTTCCCAGACGTGGAGGACGAATAGGGCAATCCATCAAGAAATGTTCGGTACTGGCGCAGTACAGACATAAATTGTTATCCCTACGGCGAGTCCTCTCTTCATGGGTCTGCCGAGACCGATCCACTTGCATAGCCTCCTCGGCGGGAGGCACAGGGGTAGATTGCAAAGGATACTGTGGGAGAGGTGCCCAGAGATCAAGGTCTTTTTCCTGGCGGAGCTCCTGGTGTCTCTCAGAAAAACGCATGTCAATGCGGGTGGCCAAATGGATAAGTTCTTGTAGGTTGGCAGGAATCTCTCGTGCGGCCAGCACATCCTTGATGTTACTGGATAGGCCTTTTTAAAAGGTCGCGCAGAGAGCCTAGTTATTCCAAGATAATTCGGAAGCGAGAGTACGAAATTGGATGGTGTACTCGCCTACTGAAGAATTACCCTGGACCAGGTTCAGCAGGGCAGTCTCGGCAGAAGAAGCTCGGGCTGGTTCCTCGAAGACACTACGGACTTCAGCGAAGAAGGACTGGACAGTGGCTGTGGCAGGATCATTGCGGTCCCAGAGCGGTGGGGCCCAAGACAAAGCCTTTCCACATAGAAGACTCACTACGAACGCCACCTTAGACCGTTCTGTAGGAAATTGGTCCGACAACATCTCCATATGCAGGGAACATTGAGACAAGAAGCCACGGCAGAGTCGGGAGTCCCCATCAAATTTGTCCGGCAGGGACAAGCGGAGGCTAGAAGCGGCCACTCGCTGCGGAGGAGGTGCAGGAGCTGGTGGAGGAGATGGTTGCTGCTGCAGCAGTGGCAGAAGTTGCTGTAACGTGGCGGTCAACTGCGACAGCTGCTGTCCTTGTTGGGCAATTTGCTGTGATTGCTGGGCGACCACCGTGGGTAGGTCAGCGAGACCTGGCAGCGGCACCTCAGCGGGATCCATGGCCGGATCTACTGTTACGATTCGGCAGGCTGGATGTGGATCCTCTGTGTCAGCGAGGAATTGGCGTGGACCGTGTCGGTGGACCAGTTCTAGGTTTGCTACTGGTTTTCACCAGAGCCCGCCGCAAAGCGGGATGGTCTTGCTGCGGCGGTAGCAACCAGGTCGTATCCACCGGCAACGGCTCAACCTCGCTGACTGCTGAGAAGGCGTGGGACAGAAGGACTAGGCAGAGGCAAGGTCAGACGTAGCAAAAGGTCGGGGTAGGCGGCATGGTTCGTAGTCAATAAGGATAGCAGGAGATCTGGAACACAGGCTTTGGACAACACTAAACGCTTTCACTGGCACAAGGCAACAAGATCCGGCAAGGAAGTGCCGGGGAAGTGAGGTAATATGGACAGGGAGCAGGTGGAAGCTAACTAGGCTGATGGGGCCAGGCACCAATCATTGGTGCACTGGCCCTTTAAATCTTAGAGAGCTGGCGCGCGCGCCCTAAGGAGCGGAGCTATGCGAATCGCATCCCCGCCGGCAGTGTCAGTGCAGCGCTCCCGGTCAGCGGGTCTGACCGGGGCGCTGCAGAGAGAGAGACGCCGCGAACGCTCCGGGGAGGAGCAGGGACCCGGAGCGCTCGGCGTAACAATATCTAATCCTCATTGCTAATCCTCATATCCCATCCTCAGTTAGGGATGCGTTGTGGTAAAGATATTTTAAGCTGAAAATAGAAGGGGTGTGGCTTAAAGGGTACCTCTCATCAAAAAAACTTTTGATATATTATAGATTAATGTATGCAGAATAACTTTACAATTGCATGTTATTTAAAAAATATGCTTCTTTCTATTTAATTTTCCACTTTGAAGAAATGACCACTAGGGGTCTCCCTACCAGTCCTGGCAGCAAGCATTTCAGACTCATGCTGGAGTCCTAAACACTACGAGCTGCCAGTCTGCTTTGTTCACAAAGGAGAACACTCAGAGCTGCCAGCCTGCTTTGTTCACAGCCTATTTGGCTGTGAACAAAGCAGGCTGGCAGCTCTGAGTGTTTAGGACTCCAGCATGAGTCAGAAATGCTTGCTGACAGGACTGATCGGGAAAAATACAATAGAAAGAAGCATATTTTTCATTAACATGTTATTGGAAAGTTATTCAACATTCATTAATCTAAAATATATCAAAAGTTTATTTGATGAGAGGTACATTTTAAAGGGTGGGCGTGTCTTTGCAAGATGGAGCATGGAATGCGGGGAGTTTGTAGCTTGCCAGTGACTGACCCATTCACCAGGAGATGCAGAGCGGAGCTTGTGGAGTAAGGTACCAGAAGTCCTACATACTTACAGGGGACTTGAAACAAAAATCCCATCCTTCATCTGTGGGGGTAGGTTAGGGGTTAATTTAACTCTTATATTTAAACACATTGAGTTTTATATATAGATATATATTTGATGTGGGGACTAATTCGGCACAACAACCTTGAGGAAGTCGCTTGGCAACGGAACGGATGGGGTTCCTGTGTGACCCCATCCATCGCACCATTCCACACTTCTTTACCCAGTCTGGTTTGCCATCTCTATCTCCTTCCCTAAGTATTCCATCATTACATTTGTATATTGTGGCATTATTCAGTCTCCTACTATTTTAGTCGATACTATTTATGCTATGGGCATTGGGATATACCAATAGTAATTATTTATACATACACTGGTTAGAAGCCATTATAGCGCGCCATTAGGACGGGGTCAATGTCCTGGGAGAGGGGGTTCGTGGCCCCACTCCAGGGTTGTGCTGTGCTCCTAGTGAGCAATTTGAAGTGATTTTAAATGTCCCTTTTGTATTACATATGTATTTGTGTATTTTTGGATGAATTATGTGCAATAAATTACTTCATTTGCATTTATGATATAATAGTGGCGTGCACTTTCCTCTCAGTGTTAGCCTTTCTGCAGTGTGTTTAGCTTAGTTTTCTTCCACTGTAAGTAGCACCCAGTTTTATCATTGTGGTTGAGCCCCACCTTTTGTATCAATAGAACCGCCCAGCAGAGAATGTCGGGGGTTGCACCAAGATTGTGGGGGTCCCCAGCAGCGGGACCCCTGCGATCATACATCTTATCCCCTATCCTTTGGATAGGGGATGAGATGTATAAACCCGGAATACCCCTTTAATACATTTGTATTATGTTCTGTCAGTGTGAATACCGAGGCTATGAAACCATTTGGATCACCCTGAATATTTACAGATTTGTGTTTCTTACGTTGGGACAGAATTGACCTCATAGAACAAAATATCTTAGTGTATTATGTGTCTTAGCAACTTCGACTTACCAGCTCCCTGAAAAATCATCTGGAGATGTCTCTGAGTTATAGGAGAACATTTCTTCACCTTCTGATTTCATAAGTAGTTCTGCCACAGTCTTATGACCAACATCATTACTATATACAGTATGTTCTTACTAGTATTAGTAAAGATTCCTGTGTTTTACTGCAGCCGTATGGACATTCCGTACACGAAATTCCACATGTGTATGACCAGTAGCCTGCGAAGTCATAGAACCCAGAAAGATTATCAGAATTAGTCGATTTAGGGGCGACCTAATAACTATGTATAAATATATCAGGGGACAGTACAGAGATCTCTCCCATGATCTATTTATACCCAGGACTGTATCTATAACAAGGGGGCATCCTCTACGTCTGGAGCAGTGTTTCCCAACCTTTTTTCGGCTCAGGGTACCGCAGAAAAAAAAATCGCGGGGCACCCCTACCGAAGTTGACGAGCAAAAAAAAAAGGGAAAAGGCAAGAAGCCGCAATGCACAATATCTAATATCTATTTATCAGTGGGTACATAGTTTAAAGTGCTGCTTTATACAGCAACTCACATGGGTGGCAGAGGGGTGTACATGGGTGGCAGAGGGGTGTAGAGGAGTGTACATGGGTGGCAGAGGGGTGTAGAGGAGTGTACATAAGTGGCAGAGGGGTGTAGAGGAGTGTACATGGGTGGCAGAGGGGTGTAGAGGAGTGTACATGGGTGGCAGAGGAGTGTAGAGGAGTGTACATAAGTGGCAGAGGGGTGTAGAGGAGTGTACATGGGTGGCTGAGGGGTGTAGAGGAGTGTACATGGGTGGCTGAGGGGTGTAGAGGAGTGTACATGGTTGGCAGAGGGGTGTAGAGGAGTGTACATGGGTGGCAGAGGGGTGTAGAGGAGTGTACTTGGATAACAGAGGGGTGTACATGGGAGGCAGAGGGGTGTAGAGGAGTGACAGATGGGTGCAGAGGAGTGTACATGGGTGGCAGAGGGGTGTAGAGGAGTGTACATGGGTGGCAAAGGGGTGTAGAGTAGTGTACATGGGTGGCAGAGGGATGAACATGGGTGGCAGAGGGGTGTAGAGGAGTGTACATGGGTGGCAGAGGGGTGTAGAGGAGTGTACTTGGGTAACAGAGGGGTGTAGAGGAGTGTACATGGGTGGCAGAGGGGTGTAGAGAAGTGTACATGGGTGGCAGAGGGGTGTATAGGAGTGTACATGGGTAACAGAGGGGTTTACATGGGTGACAGAGGGGTGTAGAGGAGTGACAGATGGGTGTAGAAGAGTACATGGGTGGCAGAGGGGTTCAGAGGAGTGTACATGGGTGGCAGAGGGGTTCAGAGGAGTGTACATGGGTGGCAGGGGGTGTAGAGGAGTGTACATGGGTGGCAGAGGGATGTAGAGGAGTGTACATGGGTGGCAGAGGGGTGTAGAGGAGTGTACATGGGTAACAGAGGGGTGTACATGGGTGACAGAGGGATGTAGAGGAGTGTATATTGGTGGCAGAGGGGGTGGAGGGGTGTAAAGGGGTGTACATGGGTGGCAGAGGTGTGTACATGGGTGACAGAGGGTGTAAAGGGGTGGCAGAGAGGTGTACATAGGGGACAGAGGGGTGTACATGGGTGACAGAGGGTTGTAAAGGAGTGACAGATGGGTGTAGAAGAGTGTACATGGGTGGCAGAGGGGTGTAGAGGAGTGTACATGGGTAACAGAGGGGTTTACATGGGTGACAGAGGGGTGTAGAGGAGTGACAAATGGGTGTACATCGGTGGCAGAGGAGTGTAAAGGCGTGGCAAAGGGGTGTACATGGGTGATAGAGGAGTGTAAAGGGGTGAACATGGGTGGCAGAGGGGTGTACATGGGTGACAGAGAGGTGTAGAAGACTGTACATGGGTGACAGGGGGCATCGGGGGTGACAGGGGTGGACAGGAGGGACAAGGTGGTAACAGGGGTGACAAAGGGACAGAGGGGTGAACATGGGTGACAAGGATGTGCTCAGAGGGGTGGACAATGGGGGGTGAATATGGGTGACACAGGGATGGACATGGATGACAGGAGAGTGGACATGGGAGAAAGGGGGTCAGAGGGGTGGACAAGGGTGACAAGCGGGTTAAAAGAGGAGTTGACAGGAGTGACAGAGAGGGGTCAACTGGGGTGACAAAAAGACAGAGGGGGGAATGGGGGGTGGACATAGGTGACAGAGGTGTAGACTGGGGGTGGTCAGAGGGCTGGACAGGGGGGGGACATGGGGGCGACAGGGGGATGGACAGGGGTGACAGAGGGCTGGCCAAGGTGGACATGGATGACAGGAGGGTGGACACAGGAGATATGGGGGTAAATAGGGATGACAGGAGGGTGGACAAGGATGACAAGGGGGATAAAAGAGGGGTGAATGGGGGGTGGACATGGGTGACAGGGGGTAGACTGGGGGAGGTAGACCGGGGTGTGGACAGGGGGGATGAACATGGGGGACAGGTATGGACAGGGGGGGGACAAGGTGGACATGGATGACAGGAGGATGGACATGGGTGAGAGGGGGGAATGGACATGGTACAGTACCTTAAGCAAGCCATTTTTCTTCCCCGTTCTTCCCCTCTCCGGCAGTGCACAGAATCTGCCCCGCCCCTCATGATATCACGCCCTGCCCCCTCAATGCAAGTTTATGGGAGATGGCCTGACAGCCATCACGCCCCTCCCATAGACTTGCATTGAGGGGGCAGGGCGTGACGTCATGAGAGTGCGGGGCTATGATGTCACGAGCTCCAGGCGCCGGCTCCAGTGTTTGGTAAAGTTTGTTCCAAACGCTGAGCAGCGGAGCCCCCCTTTAAAGATAGAGATTCCATAGTCTTGTCTGTTTTGGTGTGTGAAAATGAAAAGTGTCAAGTGGGCTCATTTTACTATTCTTTTTGGCGCACACATGTATGGCGCATTCTGTGCGCATGTGGAGCCAAAATTCAGGCACAATACACATAGTAAACCTGTCCATGTGTGATTTGTTATGAATTTAGAATTTCCTTTCCATTTCTCAAGGGGAAAACTTGCAACAAATTTCTACTCATGTAGCACGAAAGAAGAGCAAAGACTAAATAGACGTCTTTTATTTCCTTCTGGATCATTATTACATTTGAGCCATCAGCACAAGAGGCGGATTAATGTTTTACATCCGTATACTGGAGCAAGACGTTTGTAAACACTGTCCCTTTAAGGCAAACTACAGTAAATATGACATGAGACAATACATGATCAATACTTACCTGAGCTGTCTAGACCAAAGGAGAAAGCAGCAATGTGACCAAATAGGTAGTCATCCTGTGAAAGCCTGGACAGGACGTGGCTTCACAATGAACAAGTATAATATTTGTATAATAGGTGAGTAAACTGTAGAAAGAACAATGATAAGAAATACTTTAAAAGGAATAGATGAGATATAAAAGAACTGAAATGATAGAACATTATTATATACTTACTGTATTACATATGTGATTTTAATATGGAAGGGATATAGTAGGGAAAAGGGGCTAACATGGATTTTGCCAATGAGCCCCTACTACTGTCAAGGTTGGCTGCTGGTTAGGCCTTAAAATGTGCATGACTGCCACTGTATACTGCTGAGTGTCGACACAAGAAATAAACACCAGACAAAATGTTGGTATATATCTCCTTCTCAGCATACTGGCTAAGGAGCTGCCCCAAGGAGTTCTGTTTATTACACGGAAGCACATTGGTTTTTAAATTTGACAAAAAGGGGAGGTTAGTTATCACATCAAAATCATCATGTTATATTTTAATTGGTTATTTGAGTATTCCGTCTGCATATATTAGCATATTAAACATTCATTTCTTTGTTGGCCATAGTTCACTTATGTTACCTTTTCCCTATTCGACCAGAAAATTCCGGATTTATCTGTCCTTCAGCACAGTATATATTTCTTCATATGTTTTTACTCTTGCTTCTAACCTTTTCTTTATCTTGCTTCTGCTGGCCTCATCCCAAGGTCTTCATCTTAGTTACAAGCAAATATCAAGCTGATATTTCTCATAAGGAAAATAATGTTTTTCTGCAACATCAGCATTAGCAATGGCATATAAGTATTAAAGGGGTATTCCAGACCAAAACTTTTTTTTATATATCAACTGGCTCTGGAAAGTTAAACAGATTTGTAAATTACTTCTATTAAAAAATCTTAATCCTTCCAATAGTTATTAGCTTCTGAAGTTGAGTTGTTGTTTTCTGTCTAACTGCTCTCTGATTACTCACGTCCCGGGAGCTGTGCTGTTCTCCCATCATGCACAGCTCCCGGGACGTGACATCATCATTGAGCAGTTAGACAGAAAATTTCAGAAGCTAATAACTATTGGAAGGATTAAGATTTTTTAATAGAAGTAATTTACAAATCTGTTTAAACTTTCCGGAGCCAGTTGATATATATAAAAAAAGGTTTTGCCTGGAATACCCCTTTAATATATTGATCAGAAATCAGAATCATAAGGGTCATCCTTATCACTACTAAATAGACAATATTACAGTTGTGCTGTATTGTAGATAGAGAAGTAATTGGCACTACTCACCATCCGCTGTAACGCCCATGCTGGCCCAAACACAGAAACAGAAGAAATAGTGCACACACATACAAAATATTCATTAAAGAAAGGATATACTTTGTTAAAGCACAAATAACAATTAAAAAAACATCAAATAAACAAAGCATGTAGGCACCAGAAAACACACAAATGGATGTAAGTCAGGTAAAGGATTGGACACACACAGATAATCTATATATATATAAAACTCAACGTGTGTGTGTGTATGTATATATATGTATGTATGTATGTATGTACTGTATGTATGTTCCACAAAAACTTTCAAACGGCTAAAGATATTAACATGAAACTTGGCCACATGTTACTTATATGTCAGCAACAAACATAGGATAGGTAATTTAACCCTTACTAACCCCCATTTGCCAGGGGCGGGGCTTATGTTTAAAGTTCCATGCAAGTCAATGGGAAATATATGTTACTGCATAACTTCCAAACGGCTGGAGATATTTCGATAATACTTATATGTCCACTTAAAATATAGGATAGTTAATTTAACCCTTAACTACCCCCATTTGTGAGGGTCAGGGTTTTTTTTTTTTTTTTTTAAAGTCCCATGCAAATCAATGGGAAATGTATGTTCCCATCTAATTTCCGTTAGGCTGGAGCTATTTCATTACCTGGTACACATATTACAAGTCAGGATATGAGGACGGGATGGGAGGCCGGGATAGGAGGACGGGATATGAGGACGGGATGGGAGGTCGGGATAGGAGGACGGGATATGAGGACGAGATATGAGGTCGGGATAGGAGGTCGGGTAGGAGGTCGGGTAGGAGGTCGAGATAGGATGTCGGGATAGAAGGACAGGATAGGAGGACAAGATAGGAGGACGGGATAGGAGGTCTGGATAGGAGGTTGGGATAGGAGGTCGAGATAGGAGGACGGGATAGGAGGTCAAGATAGGAGGTCGAGATATGAGGACGGGAAAGGAGGTCGGGATAGGAGGACAGGATAGGAGGTCAGGATAGGAGGTCGAGATAGGAGGACGGGAAAGGAGGTCGGGATAGGAGGTCGGGATAGGAGGTCGAGATAGGAGGACGGGATAGGAGGTCAAGATAGGAGGTCGAGATATGAGGACGGGAAAGGAGGTCGGGATAGGAGGTCTGGATAGGAGGTCAGGATAGGAGGTCGAGATAGGAGGATGGGATAGAAGGTCAAGATAGGAGGTCGAGATATGAGGACGGGAAAGGAGGTCGGGATAGGAGGTGAGGATAGGAGGACGGGATAGGAGGTCGAGATAGGAGGACGGGATAGGAGGTCGGGATAGGTGGTCGGGATAGGAGGTCAGGATAGGAGGTCGGGATAGGAGCTCGAGATTGGAGGACGGGATAGGAGGTCGGGATAGGAGGACGGGATAGCAGGACGGGATAGGAGGACGGGATACGAGGACGGGATAGGAGGTCGGGATAGGAGGTCAGTATAGGAGGACGGGATAGGAGGTCGGGACAGGAGGTCGAGATAGAAGGTCGGGATAGGAGGTCGGGATATGGCAACAATATATGAGGATTGCATATGAAGTCAAAAGCTTCCTCCTCTGTTTATTTTCCTCCCCAACAAGGATTAGGAAGGAAAAACCGGGCAGCGCCGAGTACTCAGCTAGTGTATAATAAAATGCAAAAGTTGCACTTTTTTCCTAAGACAATAGGACTCAGTTGCATTTTATTATACATTATCTGTGTGTGTCCAATCCTCTAACTGCCTTACGTCCATTTGTGTGTTTTCTGGTGCCTACATGCTTTGTTTATTAGATGTTTTTTTTTATTGTTATTTGTGCTTTAATAAAGTATATCCTTTCTTTAATTAATATTTTGTATGTTTGTGCACTATTCTGTTTGGTGTTGCTTTTATCTAGTGCGCACTTACTTATTGGATTTAGTAAGGTTAATTTTTGTTTATCGGTGCCCAAACACTTGTTCTCAGAAGTAGTTGCTCCCATCGGACAAGGAGTAATGTGGTGACAGCATTCCATGCTCAATCAGCTTCCTCCCAGCCACTTGTAGAGGAGGCCAGCTGTAAGTGCAATTGAGCATGACCCATCAGCCACCGCATCACTCCCTGTCCAATGGCAGAGAAAAAGAGATTTACTATGAAGCCTTGCTCCTGCACTTGCCCCAGTACATGTTAATGGGTGAACCAGGGCTTAGAGATATCATCTAAAACTCCTGTACTGGGGCTTGGAAAGCTTATCCTACCCCTGCAGTATTGTTGTTCAGATGAGGGTTCCCATATGGTTAAAGGGGTACTCTTTTTTTACAGATTATTTTACAAATATTTTTTACAGATTTGTAAATAACTTCTATAAAAAAAATCTTAATCCTTCCAGTACTTATTAGCTGCTGAATACTACATAGGAGATTCTTTTCTTTTTGGAACACAGAGCTCTCTGCTGACATCACGAGCACAGTGCTCTCTGCTGACACCTCTGTCCATTTTAGGAACTGTCCAGAGCAGCATATGTTTGCTATGGGGATTTTCTCCTACTCTGGACAATTCTTAAAATGGACAGAGATATCAGCAGAGAGCGCTGTGCTCGTGATGTCAGCAGAGAGCTCTGTATTTCAAAAAGAAAATAATTTCCTCTGTAGTATTCAGCAGCTAATAAGTACTGGAAGAATTAAAAAATAAAAATTTATAGACGTAATTTACAAATCTGTTTAACTTTCTGGCACCAGTTGATAAAAAAAAAAAAAAAAAAGAAGTTTTCCACCAGAGTACCCCTTTAATGTTGCTATAGGGGGATCCCTCAGAGTTCATGTCTAGATGAATGGGCATTGTAAGAATGAAGAGAACATTAAACAACCTATGGGGTTGGAGATACGTTACTGTATCTAATATACAAAACACAGTATGTACAGGGGTCACATATGGCTCAATAGACTGTAGAGAGGTTTTCTTATGATCCCTTTGAAATACGGGCACATGAGTTTATCTGTCGGCAGTTTGTTCTTTGGAAGTCTCACTTCCTTTCTATTCTGTTTATAAGGATTAAAGAATTTCGTAATACAACTGTGTGTTTAGTGAGTCACCCGAGTTATCATGCTGGAGTCATGCACAATAATAACTTTTGCTAATGATTACAGCTCTTACTCAATCACATCTTACTACTATATAAGCGCTTTCACACGTCTAAGGGTATATCCTGTGTATGAAGAATATTTTCCTATAAAATTAGGATCCTAAAAACCACAGTTGTGTAGTACCTATGGGGATGATGGATGTTATAATGAATGCTAGCTGGGAGCACTACTACTGTAGGGTTGCACATTTTAGTGCCATGTGGCAAGGAGATGTAGCTGAGCTGGTGGTCCCCTGTGAGTCCAACAATCCTCTTGTAAATTAAAGGGATAATCAACCCCTAGACATCTTATCCTCTATCCAAAGGATAGGAGATAAGATGTCTGATCGTGGGGGTCCCGCCTCTGGGGACCCCTGCGATCTCTGCTGTGGCACTGCAGTCATCCGGCTCCCTCCCTCTCAATGCAAGTCTATGGGAGGGGGAGTGATGGCAGCCATGCCCCCTCCCATAGACTTGCATTGAGGGGGCATGGCCGTGATATCACGAGGGGGCCTGGCTGTGACGTCACGAGCCTCTGGTGCCCCAACCGGCGTTCTGAACGAACGTTGGGTGCTGAAGAGAGATCGCGGGGGTCCCAGTGGTGGGACCCCCCATGATCAGACATCTTATCCCCTATCCTTTGGATAGGGGATAAGATGTCTAGGGGGGAGTACCCCTTTAAGTTTTCCCTGTAGTGCGAAGTGCAGGAATAAGTCCTCTGAACACCAAAATTACGAGAAAACAACATGAGAGACAATAGCCAGACAATGGTTTGTAGTGGTGCAAAAGAGGAGGTATATAACTTGGTGCCATCAGTGTAGAGATGGGTCTGACAACCATATCTGTTGATAGAGTGTCCAATAGGGCTGAATAGAGAGAAGAGAGGAGAGGACCCAGGACTGACCCCTGCGGAACCCCAACAGCATGAGGAGAAGAAGTAGAGCTGGCCAATGATACACCGAGTGAGCGATCATAGAACTAAGAAAAAAAAACAGAGAAGTAAGAAAAAAAGAGAGAAGAGTCCATAAAGGGGTTATCCAGGAAGGGAAAAACAAAGCCAATTTCTTTCAATAGTATTGTCACCGGGGACGTGCACAGACATTTTTGGGGGCAAGGGCTGAACTGGAAAATAGGGCACTTTTCATAATTATTTATAGAAATGGCCACATAATGATGCCAGACTTCCCAGCACAGCCAAGGGCACTTTTAGGAGAAACATCAAAAGGACAGAGCTCAAGCCCCCTTTCTAGTCAACCTGTTCATGTCCCTGATCGCCACGTCTGTCCCCAGGTTGTGAGTGGTATTACAACTTCACTGCATTGGAACTGAGCTGCAATACCAAACTCCACCTAGGGACAGACTTGGAGCTGTTTTTGGAAGAAAATTGCTCTGTTTTTCTAATTCTGGGTAACCACTTTAAATGGGTATTCCGGCCAAAGACATCTTATCCCCTATCCAAAGGATAGGGGATAAGATGTCTGATCACGGGGGTCCAGCCGGTGGGACCCCCCGCGATCTCCGTGCAGCCCCCTGCATTCTATTGGGGGATGCTGCTCTAGTCTCGGAAACCTTTGTGTTTCCGGGACTGAAGACGTGACGTCACGCCACACCCCCTCGTGACTGTTACGCCGAGCGCTCCGGGTCCCCGCTCCTCCCCGGAGCGCTCGCTTCTCTCTCGCTACCGCAGCGCTCCGGGCAGCTCCACTGACCCGGTGCGCTGCGATACCGTCTCCAGCCGGGATGCGATTCGCGATGCGGGTAGCGCCCGCTCGCGATGCGCATCCCGGCTCCCGTACCTGACTCGCTCTCCGTCTGTCCTGTCCCGGCGCGCGCGGCCCCGCTCCCTAGGGCGCGCGCGCGCCGGGTCTCTGCGATTTAAAGGGCCACTGCGCCGCTGATTGGCGCAGTGGTTCCAATTAGTGTGTTCACCTGTGCACTCCCTATTTATACCTCACTTCCCCTTCACTCCCTCGCCGGATCTTGTTGCCATTGTGCCAGTGAAAGCGTTTCCTTGTGTGTTCCTAGCCTGTGTTCCAGACCTCCTGCCGTTGCCCCCGACTACGATCCTTGCTGCCTGCCCCGACCTTCTGCTACGTCCGACCTTGCTTCTGTCTACTCCCTTGTACCGCGCCTATCTTCAGCAGTCAGAGAGGTTGAGCCGTTGCTAGTGGATACGACCTGGTCACTACCGCCGCAGCAAGACCATCCCGCTTTGCGGCGGGCTCTGGTGAAAACCAGTAGTGACTTAGAACCGATCCACTAGCACGGTCCACGCCAATCCCTCTCTGGCACAGAGGATCCACTACCTGCCAGCCGGCATCGTGACAGTAGATCCGGCCATGGATCCCGCTGAAGTTCCTCTGCCAGTTGTCGCCGACCTCACCACGGTGGTCGCCCAGCAGTCACAACAGATAGCGCAACAAGGCCAACAGCTGTCTCAACTGACCGTGATGCTACAGCAGCTACTACCACAGCTTCAGCAATCATCTCCTCCGCCAGATCCTGCACCTCCTCCGCAGCGAGTGGCCGCTTCTGGTCTACGACTATCCTTGCCGGATAAATTTGATGGGGACTCTAAATTCTGCCGTGGCTTTCTTTCCCAATGTTCCCTGCACTTGGAGATGATGTCGGACCAGTTTCCTACTGAAAGGTCTAAGGTGGCTTTCGTAGTCAGCCTTCTGTCTGGAAAAGCTCTGTCATGGGCCACACCGCTCTGGGACCGCAATGACCCCGTCACTGCCTCTATACACTCCTTCTTCTCGGAAATTCGAAGTGTCTTTGAGGAACCTGCCCGAGCCTCTTCTGCTGAGACTGCCCTGTTGAACCTGGTCCAGGGTAATTCTTCCGTTGGCGAGTACGCCGTACAATTCCGTACTCTTGCTTCAGAATTATCCTGGAATAATGAGGCCCTCTGCGCGACCTTTAAAAAAGGCCTATCCAGCAACATTAAAGATGTTCTGGCCGCACGAGAAATCCCTGCTAACCTACATGAACTCATCCATCTTGCCACTCGCATTGACATGCGTTTTTCCGAAAGGCGTCAGGAGCTCCGCCAGGATATGGACTTTGTTCGCACAAGGCGTTTTTTCTCCCCGGCTCCTCTCTCCTCTGGTCCCCTGCAATCCGTTCCTGTGCCTCCCGCCGTGGAGGCTATGCAGGTCGACCGGTCTCGCCTGACACCTCAAGAGAGGACACGACGCCGCATGGAGAATCTCTGCCTGTACTGTGCCAGTACCGAACACTTCCTGAAGGATTGTCCTATCCGTCCTCCCCGCCTGGAAAGACGTACGCTGACTCCGCACAAAGGTGAGACAGTCCTTGATGTCTACTCTGCTTCTCCACGTCTTACTGTGCCTGTGCGGATATCTGCCTCTGCCTTCTCCTTCTCTACTATGGCCTTCTTGGATTCCGGATCTGCAGGAAATTTTATTTTGGCCTCTCTCGTCAACAGGTTCAACATCCCAGTGACCAGTCTCGCCAGACCCCTCTACATCAATTGTGTAAACAATGAAAGATTGGACTGTACCATACGTTTCCGCACGGAGCCCCTTCTAATGTGCATCGGACCTCATCACGAGAAGATTGAATTTTTGGTCCTCCCCAATTGCACTTCCGAAATCCTCCTTGGACTACCCTGGCTTCAACTCCATTCCCCAACCCTGGATTGGTCCACTGGGGAGATCAAGAGTTGGGGGCCCTCTTGTTTCAAGGACTGCCTAAAACCGGTTCCCAGTACCCCTTGCCGTGACTCTGTGGTTCCCCCTGTAACCGGTCTCCCTAAGGCCTATATGGACTTTGCGGATGTTTTTTGCAAAAAACAAGCTGAGACTCTACCTCCTCACAGGCCTTATGATTGTCCTATTGACCTCCTCCCGGGCACTACTCCACCCCGGGGCAGAATCTATCCTCTGTCCGCCCCAGAGACTCTTGCTATGTCGGAGTACATCCAGGAAAATTTAAAAAAAGGCTTTATCCGTAAATCCTCCTCTCCTGCCGGAGCCGGATTTTTCTTTGTGTCCAAAAAAGATGGCTCTCTACGTCCTTGCATTGACTACCGCGGTCTTAATAAAATCACGGTAAAGAACCGCTACCCCCTACCCCTCATCTCTGAACTCTTTGATCGCCTCCAAGGTGCCCACATCTTTACCAAACTGGACTTAAGAGGTGCTTATAATCTCATCCGCATCAGAGAGGGGGATGAATGGAAAACGGCATTTAACACTAGAGATGGACACTTTGAGTATCTGGTCATGCCCTTTGGCCTGTGCAACGCCCCTGCCGTCTTCCAAGACTTTGTTAATGAAATTTTTCGTGATCTCTTATACTCCTGTGTTGTTGTATATCTGGACGATATCCTGATTTTTTCTGCCAATCTAGAAGAACACCGCCAGCATGTCCGTATGGTTCTTCAGAGACTTCGTGACAATCAACTTTATGCCAAGATAGAAAAATGTCTGTTTGAATGCCCATCTCTTCCTTTCCTAGGATACTTGGTCTCTGGCCAGGGACTACAAATGGATCCAGACAAACTCTCTGCCGTCTTAGATTGGCCACGCCCCTCCGGACTCCGTGCTATCCAACGTTTTTTGGGGTTCGCCAATTATTACAGGCAATTTATTCCACATTTTTCTACCGTTGTGGCCCCTATCGTGGCTTTAACCAAAAAAAATGCCAATCCCAAGTCTTGGCCTCCTCAAGCGGAAGACGCCTTTAAACGGCTCAAGTCTGCCTTTTCTTCGGCTCCCGTGCTCTCCAGACCTGACCCATCTAAACCCTTCCTATTGGAGGTTGATGCCTCCTCTGTAGGAGCTGGAGCGGTCCTTCTACAAAAAAATTCTTCCGGGCATGCTGTTACTTGTGGTTTTTTTTCTAGGACCTTCTCTCCGGCGGAGAGGAACTACTCCATCGGGGATCGAGAGCTTCTAGCCATTAAATTAGCACTTGAGGAATGGAGGCATCTGCTGGAGGGATCAAGATTTCCAGTTATTATTTACACCGATCACAAGAACCTCTCCTATCTCCAGTCTGCCCAACGGCTGAATCCTCGCCAGGCCAGGTGGTCTCTGTTCTTTGCCCGATTTAATTTTGAAATTCACTTTCGGCCTGCCGATAAGAACATTAGGGCCGATGCTCTCTCTCGTTCCTCGGATGCCTCGGAAGTTGAACTCTCTCCGCAACACATCATTCCTCCTGACTGCCTGATTTCCACTTCTCCAGCCTCCATCAGGCAAACTCCTCCAGGAAAGACCTTCGTCTCTCCACGCCAACGCCTCGGAATCCTCAAATGGGGTCACTCCTCCCATCTCGCAGGTCATGCAGGCATCAAGAAATCTGTGCAACTCATCTCTCGCTTCTATTGGTGGCCGACTCTGGAGACGGATGTCGTGGACTTTGTGCGAGCCTGCACTGTCTGTGCCCGGGATAAGACTCCTCCCCAGAAGCCCGCTGGTTTTCTTCATCCTCTGCCTGTCCCCGAACAGCCTTGGTCTCTGATTGGTATGGATTTTATTACAGACCTACCCCCATCCCGTGGCAACACTGTTGTTTGGGTGGTCGTTGATCGATTCTCCAAGATGGCACATTTCATCCCTCTTCCTTCAGCGCCTCAGTTGGCTAAACAATTTTTTGTACACATTTTTCGTCTTCACGGGTTGCCCACACAGATAGTCTCGGATAGAGGCGTCCAATTCGTGTCAAAATTCTGGAGGGCTCTCTGTAAACAACTCAAGATTAAATTAAACTTTTCTTCTGCATATCATCCTCAATCCAATGGACAAGTAGAAAGAATTAACCAGGTCTTGGGTGATTATTTACGACATTTTGTTTCCTCCCGCCAGGATGATTGGGCAGATCTTCTACCATGGGCCGAATTCTCGTATAACTTTAGAGTCTCTGAATCTTCCTCCAAATCCCCATTTTTCGTGGTGTACGGCCGTCACCCTCTTCCCCCCCTCCCTACTCCCTTGCCCTCTGGTTTGCCCGCTGTAGATGAAGTGACTCGTGATCTTTCCACCATATGGAAAGAGACCCAAGATTCTCTTTTACAGGCTTCATCTCGCATGAAAAAGTTTGCCGATAAGAAAAGAAGAGCTCCCCCCATTTTTGCTCCCGGAGACAAGGTATGGCTCTCCGCTAAATATGTCCGCTTTCGTGTCCCCAGTTACAAACTGGGTCCACGCTATCTTGGTCCTTTCAAAGTCTTGTGCCAAATTAATCCTGTCTCTTACAAACTTCTTCTTCCTCCTTCTCTCCGTATTCCTAATGCCTTTCATGTCTCTCTTCTTAAACCACTCATCATCAACCGTTTCTCTCCCAAATTAGTTTCTCCCACTCCTGTCTCCGGTTCTTCTGACGTCTTCTCAGTGAAAGAGATACTGGCCTCCAAGACGGTCAGAGGAAAAAGGTTCTTTTTGGTGGATTGGGAGGGCTGTGGACCTGAAGAGAGATCCTGGGAACCTGAGGACAACATCCTAGACAAAAGTCTGCTCCTCAGGTTCTCAGGCTCTAAGAAGAGGGGGAGACCCAAGGGGGGGGGGTACTGTTACGCCGAGCGCTCCGGGTCCCCGCTCCTCCCCGGAGCGCTCGCTTCTCTCTCGCTACCGCAGCGCTCCGGGCAGCTCCACTGACCCGGTGCGCTGCGATACCGTCTCCAGCCGGGATGCGATTCGCGATGCGGGTAGCGCCCGCTCGCGATGCGCATCCCGGCTCCCGTACCTGACTCGCTCTCCGTCTGTCCTGTCCCGGCGCGCGCGGCCCCGCTCCCTAGGGCGCGCGCGCGCCGGGTCTCTGCGATTTAAAGGGCCACTGCGCCGCTGATTGGCGCAGTGGTTCCAATTAGTGTGTTCACCTGTGCACTCCCTATTTATACCTCACTTCCCCTTCACTCCCTCGCCGGATCTTGTTGCCATTGTGCCAGTGAAAGCGTTTCCTTGTGTGTTCCTAGCCTGTGTTCCAGACCTCCTGCCGTTGCCCCCGACTACGATCCTTGCTGCCTGCCCCGACCTTCTGCTACGTCCGACCTTGCTTCTGTCTACTCCCTTGTACCGCGCCTATCTTCAGCAGTCAGAGAGGTTGAGCCGTTGCTAGTGGATACGACCTGGTCACTACCGCCGCAGCAAGACCATGCCGCTTTGCGGCGGGCTCTGGTGAAAACCAGTAGTGACTTAGAACCGATCCACTAGCACGGTCCACGCCAATCCCTCTCTGGCACAGAGGATCCACTACCTGCCAGCCGGCATCGTGACAGTGACATCCCGCCATGCCCCCTCCATTCATGTCTATGGGAGGGGGCGTGGTGTGATGTCACGTCTCCAGTCATGGAAGCACAGAGGTGTCCAAGACTGGAACAGCAGTCCTGCGTAGAATGCGGGTGCTGCCCGGAGATCGCGGAGGGTCCCCCGGCGATTAGACGTCTTATCCCCTATCCTTTACATAGTGGATAAGATGTCTTTGGCCGGTGTCACGATCACACCCTATCGGTCCAGCAAAGACGCTAGAGAGAGTGTGATGATGCAAGGGTTAAAGCCACCAGACCTCTGGGTATCCACTACTAGTCCCAGCAAGTCACCAAATTAACCCTTAGATGAACGTGTTTTACCAGAGCCTCCTTCAGAAAGGTGAGCTCATATATTTAGAGATCAAAGACCAGAGCTGATTAATTAAATTGAATCTGATAAAAGGTATCACAGTGCTGACTATATCAAAATACAGAAACAAATGACATACAGTTACAAAAATGTATAAAAGAGTTTAGCAAGGCAAGTTCAGAAAACAAAAGATGAAGTTCTTACAGCATGATGATATAGCAGTCCATGAGAGTGAGTTCCAGCTGTTCTTAGGATGGTCTTGTCAGCTTGTTGCACAGCATTGAACACCCAACTTTGAGTCTAGCATTGTTTTTAAAATAGCATATCTCCTTTCTTGGGAGGGAGACTCTATTCCCCCCTCCCCTCTGATCCCACAGGGGGGGCATCTCTCTTCCTGGCCCCCTTATCTGTTTGATTATATGATGGGACCAGAGTGCATATAAGGAGAAGTAAACAAGCAGCCAGACCCCCCAATAAAATGCAATACACAAAACACAGTCTGAATGACCTCTCACCCATGGCTTGGATAATACATCACACAGTTATAATTATAAAACACATATAGGATTTTATTAATCAGGCCTTGGGCCTGACAGCCGGAATACCCCTTTAAGGCCAATAGAGCCGACCTAAAATGTCAAATGATGCAAAATAATCCAGGAGAATAAATAGAGTTATTGCCATTACATTTAGGAGATTATACATCTGTAGATTATATGATTATATGATACTTTAGTAGGGGCAGTTTCTTAAGTGTATAAAGTGCAAAAACTAAACTATAAAGGACTGAAAAGAGAGTTACTGTCACGATGCCGGCTGGCAGGAGGTGGATCCTCTGTGCCAGAGAGGGATTGGCGTGGACCGTGCTAGTGGACCGGTTCTAAGTCACTACTGGTTTTCACCAGAGCCCGCCGCAAAGCGGGATGGTCTTGCTGCGGCGGTAGTGACCAGGTCGTATCCACTAGCAACGGCTCAACCTCTCTGACTGCTGAAGATAGGCGCGGTACAAGGGAGTAGACAGAAGCAAGGTCGGACGTAGCAGAAGGTCGGGGCAGGCAGCAAGGATCGTAGTCAGGGGCAACGGCAGGAGGTCTGGAACACAGGCTAGGAACAAACAAGGGAACGCTTTCACTAGGCACAAGGGCAACAAGATCCGGCAAGGGAGTGCAGGGGAAGTGAGGTATAAGTAGGGAGTGCACAGGTGGAAACTAATCAAGGTAATTGGAAGATTGGACCAGGCACCATCATTGGTGCACTGGCCCTTTAAATCGCAGAGACCCGGCGCGCGCGCGCCCTAGGGAGCGGGGCCGCGCCCGCCGGGACAGGACCGATGGAGAGCGAGTCAGGTACGGGAGCCGGGGTGCGCATTGCGAGCGGGCGCCACCCGCATCGCGAATCGCATCCCGGCTGGAGGCGGTACCGCAGCGCACCCGGTCAGGAGATCTGACCGGGGCGCTGCAGCAACGAGGATGAGGCGAGCGCTCCGGGGAGGAACGGGGACCCGGAGCGCTCGGCGTAACAGTACCCCCCCCCCTTGGGTCTCCCCCTCTTCTTGGGTCCAAAGAACCTGAGGAACAAAAACTCAATTCTTTCGTGATGAGGTCCGATGCACATTAGGAGGGGTTCCGTGCGGTAACGCACGGCACAGTCCAAACTTTCATTGTTAACACAATTGATGTAGAGGGGTCTGGCGAGACTGGTCACAGGGATGTTGAACCTGTTGATAAGAGAGGCCAAAAAAAAATTTCCTGGAGATCCGGAATCCAAGAAGGCCATAGTAGAGAAGGAGAAGGTAGAGGCAGATATCCGCACAGGCACAGTAAGGCGTGGAGAAGCAGAGTTGACATCAAGAACTGTGTCACCTTTGTGCGGAGTCAGCGTACGTCTTTCCAGGCGGGGAGGACGGATAGGACAATCCTTCAGGAAGTGTTCGGTACCGGCATAGTACAGGCAAAGATTCTCCATGCGGCGTCGTGTCCTCTCTTGAGGTGTCAAGCGAGACCGGTCAACTTGCATAGCCTCCACGGCGGGAGGCACAGGAACGGTTTGCAGAGGACCAGAGGAGAGAGGAGCCGGGGAGAAAAAACGCCTCGTGCGAACAAAGTCCATATCCAGGCGGAGCTCCAGACGCCATCCGGAAAAACGCATGTCAATGCGAGTGGCAAGATGAATGAGTTCATGTAGGTTAGCAGGAGTTTCTCGTGCGGCCAGAACATCTTTAATGTTGCTGGATAGGCCTTTTTTAAAGGTCGCGCAGAGAGCCTCACTATTCCAGGACAACTCGGAAGCAAGAGCACGGAACTGAATGGCGTACTCGCCAACGGAAGAAACACCCTGGGCCAGGTTCAGCAGGGCAGTCTCGGCAGAAGAAGCTCGGGCAGGCTCCTCGAAGACACCACGGACCTCAGCGAAGAAGGACTGGACTGAGACTGTGGCAGGATCATTGTGGTCGCAGAGCGGTGTGGCCCAAGACAAGGCCTTTCCAGAAAGGAGACCACGGCAGAGTCTAGAGTCCCCATCAAATTTGTCCGGCAGGGACAAGCAGGGGTTAGGAGCGGCCGGACGCTGCGGAGGAGTTGCAGGAGCCGGCGGAGGAGATGGTTGTTGCAGTTGCAGCTGCTGTGACAGTGACAGCAGCTGCTGTAACTGTGACTTCAGTTGCTGTGTCACGGTGGACAAGTATGCCAGCTGGTGATTTTGTTGGGTGATCATCGTGGAAATGTCGGCAAGACTTGACAGCGGCACCTCAGCGGAAACCATGGCCGGACGCTGCGGAGGAGTTGCAGGAGCCGGCGGAGGAGATGGTTGTTGCAGTTGCAGCTGCTGTGTCAGTGACAGCAGCTGCTGTAACTGTGACCTCAGTTGCTGTTTCACGGAGGACAAGTATGCCAGCTGGTGATTTTGTTGGGTGATCATCGTGGAAATGTCGGCAAGACTTGACAGCGGCACCTCAGCGGAATCCATGGCCGGATCTACTGTCACGATGCCGGCTGGCAGGAGGTGGATCCTCTGTGCCAGAGAGGGATTGGCGTGGACCGTGCTAGTGGACCGGTTCTAAGTCACTACTGGTTTTCACCAGAGCCCGCCGCAAAGCGGGATGGTCTTGCTGCGGCGGTAGTGACCAGGTCGTATCCACTAGCAACGGCTCAACCTCTCTGACTGCTGAAGATAGGCGCGGTACAAGGGAGTAGACAGAAGCAAGGTCGGACGTAGCAGAAGGTCGGGGCAGGCAGCAAGCATCGTAGTCAGGGGCAACGGCAGGAGGTCTGGAACACAGGCTAGGAACAAACAAGGGAACGCTTTCACTAGGCACAAGGGCAACAAGATCCGGCAAGGGAGTGCAGGGGAAGTGAGGTATAAGTAGGGAGTGCACGGGTGGAAACTAATCAAGGTAATTGGAAGATTGGACCAGGCACCATCATTGGTGCACTGGCCCTTTAAATCGCAGAGACCCGGCGCGCGCGCGCCCTAGGGAGCGGGGCCGCGCCCGCCGGGACAGGACCGACGGAGAGCGAGTCAGGTACGGGAGCCGGGGTGCGCATCGCGAGCGGGCGCCACCCGCATCGCGAATCGCATCCCGGCTGGAGGCGGTACCGCAGCGCACCCGGTCAGGAGATCTGACCGGGGCGCTGCAGCAACGAGGATGAGGCGAGCGCTCCGGGGAGGAACGGGGACCCGGAGCGCTCGGCGTAACAGTTACAGTAAAGAAAAAAAAATATTTCATCCATCGGATCTGATCAATTAATTTATACGTTTGATCAGTCTATGATTTTATTGGTTGGGTTATTTGAACCGTGAGAGACAGAATAACAATTTTTTAAAAATCCAGAATTTAAAAAAAAAAAAAAATTATAGCTGATTTGCATTTTAGTTAGTGATCCCGTATCGACCAGCAAAATGTATCAAGGTGGGGCATATAGGAATAGAATGACTAATGGAGGAGTTAAAGGGGTACTCCGCCCCTAGACATCCTATCCCCTATCCAAAGGATAGGGGATAAGATGATTAATCGTGGAGGTTCCACCGCTAGGGACCCCCGCAATCTCTCTACTGCACTTTAGAGCTTCGGGTGCCGCCCCGGAGGCTCATGGCGTCACGGCCACACCCTACTTGTGATGTCACGGCCACGCCTCCTCAATGCAAGTCTATGGGAGGGGGTGTGGCTGTCGCCACGCCCCCTCCCATAGACTTGCATGAGGGGACGTACACTAGTGACAACACGAGTGGATCGTTACCGTGATGTCACGAACCTCCGCCCTGCATCGCCAGTCATCCGGCCCGGAGCAAAGTTAATTCAGTGCACCGGATGTCTGGGGTGCCACAGCTGAGATCGCGGGGTCCCCAGTGATCAGACATCTTATCCTCTATCCTTTGGATAGGGAATAAGATGTCTAGGGGCAGAGTACACCTTTAAGGCGAGAAAGAGAGAGGAGCCTGGAGACTACTTTGTGTCCTATTGGGTTTAATGATGGAGAAAAGAAAACTGAAGCTACTGAGGGACTGGGAGATCTATATCATGAAATAAAATGAAATAACTTGATATTAGTGGCCACTCCATCTATATCTGTACTAGGAGGACAATCTACAATTACCTGAGAAGCTGCATAGTATGAAACCGAGGATGGTTACATAAAACTAGTCAGGCAGGTGAGTGAGTAGTGTAAAGTTTAATGGCTGCTTTATGACATAGACGCATGTTCTTCTTCTGTCAGTGCCATAACCAACAAATTCCACATAACTAAACCCAGATGACCACATTGTTAGGAGCTGAGTAGAAAGAGTTTATAGAACATATTGTTTACTACTTGTACTACTCAGGAAACTTGCCGTGTCAACACAAATTGCCATATTGGTAAACCACAGGGGAAGCGGGGAAGGTCCTTATAAAGCCTGTGGAGAGTGGGCATTGCTTCAGGAACAGACCTATTGGCATGAGCTGGCCCTTTATAAGATGGAAATGCACATCTATATGTAACAGGTCCAGAAGAGGACCTTAGCAGGAGAAGAGCCAAGGATGGTGGGCATCCAAACTTTATCTATATATATATATATAAAACTCAATGGGGGAGATTTATCAAGCTGTCCCGCATCACTATAGACCAACCTACAGAGCGTTAGGCCGGTCTATTGTGCGCTTAATTTATCAAAAGTCGCACTGCTCTTAATAAATTCTGCGCACAGACTTCGGGATCAATGCTTTAGACTGTATTTAACCCCTCAAGGACCGGGGGGTTTTCCGTTTTTGCATTTTCGTTTTTTGCTCCTTGCCTTTAAAAAATCGTAACTCTTTCAATTTTACACCTAAAAATCCATATGAGGGCTTATTTTTTGCGCCACCAATTCTACTTTGTAATGACGTCAGTCATTTTGGCCAAAAATCTACGGTGAAACGGAAAAAAAACTCATTGTGCGACAAAATTGAAAAAAAAACATGTCGTTTTGTAAATTTTTGGGGGCTTCCGTTTCTACGTAGGACATTTTTCGGTAAAAATGACACCTGATCTTTTTTCTGTAAGTCCATACGATTAAAATGATACCCTACTTATATAGGTTTGATTTTGTCGGACTTCTGTAAAAAATCATAACTACATGCAGGAAAATTAATACGTTTAAAATTGTCATCTTCTGACCCCTATAACTTTTTTATTTTTCCGTGTATGGGGCGGTATGAGGGCTCTTTATTTGCGCCGTGATCTGAAGTTTTTAACGGTACCATTTTTGCATTGATAGGACTTATTGATCTCTTTTTATTCATTTTTAAATGATATAAAAAGTGACCAAAAATGCACTATTTTGGACTTTGGAATTTTTTTGCGCGCACGCCATTGACCGAGCGGTTTAATTAATGATATATTTTTATAATTTGGACATTTCTGCACGTGGCGATACCACATATGTTTATTTTTATTTTTATTTACACTGTGGTTTTTTTTTATTGGAAAAGGGGGGTGATTCAAACTTTTAATAGGGGAGGAGTTAAATGATCTTTATTCACTTTTTTTTTTCACTTTTTTTTGCAGTGTTATAGGTCCCATAGGGACCTATAACACTGCACACACTGATCTCTTATACTGATCATTGTTATCCCATAGGGACCTATAACACTGCACACACTGATCTCTTATACTGATCATTGTTATCCCATAGGGACCTATAACACTGCACACACTGATCTCCTATGCTGATCACTGGTTTCTCATAAGAAACCAGTGATCAACGATTCTGCCGCATGACTGCTCATGCCTGGATCTCAGGCACTGAGCAGTCATTCGGCGATCGGACAGCGAGGAGGCAGGTAGGGGCCCTCCCGCTGTCCTGTCAGCTGTTCGGGATGCCGCGATTAGCCGCGGCTATCCCGAGCAGCCCGACTGAGCTAGCTGGCAACTTTCACTTTCACTTTTAGGGTTAAAGGGTTAATAGCGCGCGGCGCCGCGATCGGCGCTGCGCGCTATTAGAGACGGGTCCCGGCTTCACTATGACGCCGGGCCCGCCGTGATATGACGCGGGGTTACTGTGTAACCCCGCGTTATATCAGGAGAGCAGGACCAAGGACATACCGGTACGTCCTTGGTCCTTAAGGGTTTAAAGGGTTATTCCAGGAAAAAAATGAGCTTCTGAAGTTAAGGTTGTTCTTTTCTGTCTAAGTGCTCTCTGATGACACGTGTCTCGGGAACCGCCCAGTTTAGAAGCAAATTACCATAGCAAACTTCTTCTAAACTGGGCGGTTCCCGAGACACGTGTCATCAGAGATTACTTAGACAGAAAAGAACAACCTTAACTTCAGAAGCTCATAAGTACTGAAAGGATTAAGATTTTTTAATAGAAGTAATTTACAAATCTGTTTAACTTTCTGGAGCCAGTTGATATATAAAAAAAACTGTTTTTTTCTGGAATACCCCTTTAACCCCTTAAGGACCCAGCCATTTTACACCTTAGGACCCGGCCATTTTTTGAACATCTGACCACTGTCACTTTAAACATTAATAACTCTGGAATGCTTTTAGTTATCATTCTGATTCCGAGATTGTTTTTTCGTGACATATTCTACTTTAACATAGTGGTAAAATTTTGTGCTAACTTGCATCCTTTCTTGGTGAAAAATCCCAAAATTTGATGAAAAATTTGAAAATTTAGCATTTTTCTAACTTTGAAGCTCTCTGCTTGTAAGGAAAATGGATATTCCAAATATTTATTTTATTTTATTCACATATACAATATGTCTACTTTATGTTTGCATCATAAAATTGACGTGTTTTTACTTTTGGAAGACACCAGAGGGCTTCAACGGTCAGCAGCAATTTTCCAATTTTTTACAAAATTTTCAAACTCACTATTTTTCAGGGACCAGTTCAGGTTTGAAGTGGATTTGAAGGGTCTTCATATTAGAAATACCCCATAAAAGACCCCATTATAAAAACTGCACCCCCCAAAGTATTCAAAATGACATTCAGTCAGCGTTTTAACCCTTTAGGTGTTTCACAGGAATAGCAGCAAAGTGAAGGAGAAAATTCACAATCTTCATTTTTTACACTTGCATTTTCTTGTAGACCCAATTTTTGAATTTTTACAAGGGGTAAAAGGAGAAAATGTATACTTGTATTTGTAGCCCAATTTCTCTCGAGTAAGGACATACCTCATATGTCCATGAAAAGTGTTCGGCGGGCGCAGTAGAGGGCTCAGAAGCGAAGGAGCGACAAGGGGATTTTGGAGAGTACGTTTTTCAGAAATGGTTTTTGGGGGGCATGTTGCATTTAGGAAGCCCCTATGGTGCGAGAACAGCAAAAAAAAAACACATGCCATACCATTTTGGAAACTAGACCCTTGAGGAACGTAACAAGGAATAAAGTGAGCCTTAATACCCCACAGGTGTTTCACGACTTTTGCATATGTAAAAAAAATAATAATAATTTTCACTAAAATGTGTGTTTCCCCCCAAATTTCACATTTTTGCAAGGGTTAATAGCAGAAAATACCCCCCAAAATTTGTAACCCCATCTCTTCTGAGTATGGAGGTACCCCATAAGTTGGCATGAAGTGCATTACGGGCGAACTACAATGCCCAGAAGAGAAGGAGTCATATTTGGCTTTTTGAGAGCAAATTTTGCTCGGGGGGGCCTGTCACATTTAGGAAGTCCCTATGGTGCCAGGACAGCAAAATAACCCCCACATGGCATACCATTTTGGAAACTAGACCCCTTGGGGAACGTAACAAGGGGTACAGTGAGCATTTGCCCCCCACTGGTGTCTGTCAGATCTTTGGAACAGTGGGCTGTACAAAATTTTTTATTTGCACAGTCCACTGTTCCAAAGATCTGTCAGACACCAGTGGGGTGTAAATTCTCACTGCAACCCTCATTACATTCCGTGAGGGGTGTAGTTTCCGAAATGGGGTCACATGTGTTTTTTTTTTCTTTTTTGCGTTTGTCAAAACCGCTGTAACAATCAGCCACCCCTGTGCAAATCACCTCAAATGTACATGGCGAACTCTCCCTTCTGGGCCTTGTTGTGCGCCCCCAGAGCACTTTGCGCCCACATATGTGGTATCTCCGTAGTCAGGAGAAACTGCATTACAAATTTTGGGGGGCTTTTTTCCCCTTTACCTCTTGTCAAAATGAAAAGTATAGGGCAACACCAGCATGTTAGTGTAAAAAAAATTTTTTTTTTTACACCAACATGCTGGTGTGGACCCCAACTTCCCCTTTTCATAAGGGGTGAAAGGAGAAAAAGCCCCCCAAAATTTGTTAGGCAATTTCTCCCGAGTACGGCGATACCCCGTATGTGACCCTAAACTGTTGCCTTGAAATACGACAGGGCTCCAAAGTGAGAGAGCGCCATGCGCATTTGAGGCCTGAATTAGGGATTTTGCATAGGGGTGGAGATAGGGGTATTCTACGGCAGTGATTCCCAAACAGGGTGCCTCCAGCTGTTGCAAAACTCCCAGCATGCTTGGACAGTCAACAGCTGTCCGGCAATACTGGGAGTTGTTGTTTTGCAACAGCTGGAGGCTCCATTTTGGAAACAGAGGCGTACCAGACGTTTTTAATTTTTATTGGGGAGGGGAGGGGGGCTGTGTAGGGGTATGTGTATACGTAGTGTTTTTTACTTTTTATTTTATTTTGTGTTAGTGTAGTGTAGTGTATTTAGGGTACAGTCACACAGGCGGGGGATTACAGCGAGTTTGAGCTGCAGCGCAAAATTTGCTGCATCGCAAACTTGCAGCCTGATACTCACTGTAAGCCCCTGCCCATGTGAATGTACCCTGTACATTCACAGGGGGGGGGGGGGGACCTCCAGCTGGTGCAAAACTACAACTCCCAGCATGCACAGTCTATCAGTGCATGCTGGCAGTTATAGTTTTGCAACAGCTGGAGGCACACGGGTTGGGAAACACTGAGTTAGGAAACAGACAATGTTTCCCAACCAGTGTGCCTCCAGTTGTTGCAAAACCCCAACTCCCAGCATGCCCAGGCAGCCGAAGGGCATATTGTGAGTAGTGGTTACGTAACAGCTGGAGGAGAACAGTTTGGGGACCACTGTGTAGTGGTGTCCAAGCTGCAGCCCTCCAGATGTTGCAAAACTACAACTCCCAGTATGCCAAAACTGTCCAGGCATGCTGGGAGTTGTAGTTCTGCCACATCTGAAGGGCCAGATGTTACAGAACTACAACTCCCAGCATGCCTGGACAGTAAGGGCATACTGAGGATGTGTAGTTTTGCAACATCTGGAAAGGCACAGTAGTCTCCAAACTGTGGACCTCCAGATGTTGCAAAACTGCAACTCCCAGCATGCCCAGACGCCAAGGGCTGTCTGGGCATGCTGGGAGTTGTAGTTTACAGGGTCCCATTACAGCAATGCATGTCGCTTTACGATGACGTGCATTGCTGTAAAGGGCCCGACCGCGGCTGAAGATCAACTCACCTGTCGCCGCCGCCGCCGTCTTCCTCGCCGGGATCCGGGTCTTCAGGGACGAGGTAAGTACCGGGGCCGGTCCCCAGCACTCCCCCGTCCCCCGCCGCGTCCTCCGGTCTTCCTCCCGTCCTCTCCGGACTTCAAGGGGCCGGGCAGGACGGGAGGAAGTAACCGCCCCCCCCCTCCTGCGATTGGTCGGTTAACTAACCGACAGATCGCAGGGGATCGGAGGTGGTGGCAGGCTTGCCACCTCGCTCCTATACGTTAGCATGGTCCTGGCTGTCTGTGACAGCCGGGATTATGCAAAATTACCGGGCGGTCGGGTCCCAGAGACCCGATCAGCCCGGTATCGCCGCAGATCACAAGGGCTGCATGGCCCCCCTCGGCGTTTGCCCTGGATGCCTGCTGAAGCATTTCAGCAGGCATCCGCTTCCGATCTCTGCCCGGGGCGCGGCAAAGACCGGAGAAACACCAGGGCGTACTAGTACGTCCTGGGTCCTTAAAGCCCAGGGTGCCAGGACATTCTAGTACGTCCTGGGTCCTTAAGGGGTTAAACCTGCTCTAGTATGGTATGACATTTAAGCGTACTTTCGGCCAATGCGAAAAATCGCTATTGATAAATTCAGCACCAATGCATTTTTCCGTCTAAAATAGACTAGAATGCATCATGTTCTAAAAATCCTCTAAAGCAAAAGTCGCAAAAAAGTCGCACATGTTTAGGCTGCGACTTTCTGTGCGACAAATTTAGACAGGAAAAAACTGTCTAAATCCTTTAATAAATCTCCCCCAGTGTGTGTGCATATGTGTGTTTGTATGTGTGTATGTTCCAGCATCACTAAAGATATTAACATGAAACTTGGCCACATGTTACTTATATGTCAACAACAAACATAGGATAGGTCATTTAACCCTTACTCACCCCCATTTGCCAGGGTCGGGGTTTTTGTTTAAAGTCCCATACAAGTCTATGAGAAATATATGTTACTGCATAACTTCCAAACGGCTGGAGATATTTCGATAATACTTGGTCACATGTTACTTATATGTCCACTTAAAATATAGGATAGTAAATTTAACCCTTAACTCCCCATTTGTGAGGGTCAGGGTTTTTGTTTAAAGTCCCATGCAAGTCTAGAGGAAATGTATGTTCCCACATAACTTCCGTACGGCTGGAGATATTTCAATAATACCTGGTACACATATTACTAATATGTCATATAAAAAGATATCATAGTTAAATTAACCCTTACCTAAACCCTTATATAAAAGATGGGTTTTTGTTTCAAGTGCCATGCACGTATATGGGACTTCCAGTACCTTACTCCGCAAGCTCCGCTCTGCATCTCCTGGTGAATATGTCAGTCCGGCTTGCAAGCCACACCCCATCTCACAAAGACACTCCCACTGTTAAGCCCCACCCCTTTTATTGTCTACCCTTTTTGTGCATCGGCCTGGATTGCAAATCACGCCCAGTCCCACAAAGCCATGCCCCCTTCTATTTTCAGCTTACAATATCTTCATCACAAATCAATCCCACCTGAGGACAGGATTTGAGGATGGGACATAAGGACGGGATATGAGGACAGCATATGAGGATGGGATAGGAGGTCGGGATAGGAGGACAGGATATGAGGTCGAGATAGGAGGACGGGATAGGAGGACGGGATAGGAGGACGGGATATGAGGTCGGGATATGGGGACGGGATATGAGGATGGGATATGAGGTCCGGATATGAGGACGGGATATGAAATTGGGATATGAGGACGGGATATGAGGTCGAGATAGGATGTTGGGATATGAGGACGGGATAGGAGGTCGGGATATGAGGTCGAGATATGAGGACGGGATATGGGGTTGGGATATGAAAACAATATATGAAGATGGGATATGAAGTCAAAAGCTTCCTCCTTTGTTGATTTTTAGAGATGAGCGAATTGAAGCGGCCGAACCTGAATGAGAATATCGTCACAATTCTATTGCGTGAATCGCTTCATTAAACTCCATTTACTGCGGTCCAGGCTCCATGGCATCTAAAATGACATATCCACATGTCAGTCCATGGGGCAAGGAACGCTGGGAAGGCAAGGCGGGAAGGCAGATAGGCGGGATGACCCTGAATCACATGCAGGATGCAGCCTATCAGCAGCCTATATATTTGGCAGCCATTTTCCATCTCGTCATTTCATTCATTACACTGCAGAGAGATAGGACGGACTCATTACACTGCAGAGAGATAGGACGGACATCTCTGTGTGTAATCACCAGCTGGTGTTTTACTCAAATAATTTTTGAAGCGTACAGTAGTGCATTTTTCTGCCCTCATAAGTGCATACCACATCCCTAAATCTAAGTGGTGTACTATTTTGTACCTGTTAATCTGTCAAGGGCCTACATACTATGAAAGGACAGCCAAAATAATCACCGGCTGGTGTTTTACTAAAATAATTTTTGAACCATACAGTAGTGCATTTATCTGCCCTCATAAGTGTATACCATATACCTACATCTAAGTGGTGTACTATTTTGTACTTGTTATTCTATCAAGGGCCTACATACTGTGAAAGGACAGCCAAAAGTAAACACCGGCTGGTGTTTTACTCAAAAATTTTTTGAAGCGAACAGTAGCGCATTTTTCTGCCCTCATAAGTGCATACCATATACCTACTTCTAAGTGGTGTACTATTTTGTACCTGTTAATCTATCAAGGGCCTATATACTGTGAAAGGAAAGCTAAAAGTAATCACCGGCTGGTGTTTTACTCAAATAATTTTTGAAGCGTACAATAGTGCATTTTTCTGCCCTCATAAGTGCACACCACATACCTACATCTAAGTGGTGTACTATTTTGTACCTGTTAATCTTTCAAGGGCCTACATACTGTGAAAGGACAGCCAAAAGTAATCACCGTCTGGTGTTTTACTCAAATAATTTTTGAAGCCTACAGTAGAGCATTTTTCTGCCCTCATAAGTGCATACCACATACCTACATTTAAGTGGTATACTATTTTGTACCTGTTAATATGTCAATGGCCTACATACTGTGAAAGTCCAGGCGAAAGTAATCACCGGCTGGTGTTTTACTCCAATAAGTTTTTTTAAGCGTACTGTAGCGCATTTTTCTGCCCTCTCTGTTCCACAACAAATGGTCTGCTGGTTATACTAGTCTGTAGACAGTATAATGCATACCCAGCAGTCCATTCCTAATAGTCTGTGAAAGAGTGCAATTTTGTGTTTAGTACACAGCGACTGTTGCTGCAGCACTGTTTTATACTGCTGGTGTTGTGCAAACATAAGTTTTTTTAAGCGTACTGTAGCACATCTCCAGGCTCTGTCATTGTGCTGCTCTATGGTCTCCTCATGCTAATGCTACCACCTCCAGGCTCTGTCATTGTGCTGCTCTATGGACTCCTCATGCTAATGCTACCACCTCCAGGCTCTGTCATTGTGCTGCTCTATGGTCTCCTCATGCTGATGCTGCCACCTCCAGGCTCTCTCATTCTGCTGCTCTATGGTCTCCTCATGCTGATGCTACCACCTCCAGGCACTGTCACTGTGCTGCCATATGGTCTCCTCATGCGGATGCTGCCACCTCCAGGCTCTCTAATTGTGTTGCTCTATGGTCTCCTCAGGCTGATATTACCACCACCAATCTCATTGTGCTGTCATGGATACTGCAAAACATAATTAAGGAGCTGGTCCCCAGTTTCAGAAATTCCTTGCATTAGGGTCACTTTCAGGACTCCTGATGCCACATCCAAGCTGTGTCATTCAGCCACTATATGGTCTCCTCATGCTGCCCAACACCTCCACGCTGTGTCATTCAGCCACTATATGGTCTCCTCATGCTGCCAATACCTCCACGCTGTGTCATTCAGCCACTTTCAGCCACTATATGGTCTCCTCATGCTGCCAACAAATCCATGCTGTGTAATTCAGCCACTATAGGGTCTCCTCATGCTGCCAACACCTCCACGCTGTGTCATTCAGCCACTATATGGTCTCCTCATACTGATGTCACCTCCCGGCTCGGTCATTGTGCCGCCATGTGACATGTGACTCCTTGCTTGATTTGGTCCATTACACCCACACGCTGGGGCCCGGGACACTAAAACTTGGGGCAGGCAAAATCAAAATCCTCAATTTCAATTTCGAAATCTTAAATTTAAATTTTAAAATCTTACATTTCAATGGTCTCCTCATGTTTCTGCCAACTCCAGGCTGTGCCATTCAGCCACTATATAGTCTCCTCATGCTCCAGCCAACTCCAGGCTGTGCCATTCAGCCACTATATGGTCTCCTCATGCTTTAGCAACCTCCAGGCTGTGCCATTCTGCCACTATATAGTCTCCTCATGCTTCAGCCACCTCTAGGCTGTGCCATTCAGCCACTATAGGGTCTCCTCATGATTCAGCCACCTACAGGCTGTGTCATTCAGCCAATATATGGTTTACTGATGCTGCTGGGCTTAAAAAATATTATGGTAGCACTAGCTACCATAAATCTTCAATTTAAATTTCAAAATTCATCTTGTAATCTTAGGGATTGTGAAGCCCTAGTGTCTACTCATGCTGCTGCCAGCTCCAGGCTGTGTCATTCAGCAACTATATGGTCTCCTCATGCTGCCAAAACCTCCACGCTGTGCCATTCATCCACTATATGGTCTCCTCATGCTGCCAACACCTCCAGGCTGTGTCATTCAGCCACTATCTGGTCTCCTCATGCTTCAGCCACATCCAAGCTGTGTCATTCAGCCACTATATGGTCTCCTTATGCTGCCAACACCTCCACGCTGTGTCATTTAGCCACTATATGGTCTCTTCATGCTGCCAACACATCCACACTGTGTCATTCAGCCACTATATGGTCTCCTCATGCTGCCAACATCTCCACGCTGTGTCATTTAGCCACTATATGGTCTCCTCATACTGATGCCACCTCCAGGCTCTGTCATTGTGCCGCTCTGCGGCAGTGATTCTAATAGCGATGCCTGTAATCTGCATGTCATACTGAATAACAGTATTATTTCACTACCCCAGCACACTCCATATGCGTGTTAGAACAAAGCAAAGTGTTCTACACCCCTATTGAGGCTCTCTGTAGGCCAGAAATAGCCTTTATAAATATAGATTCACAGCGAATAAATTCGATCCAAAACAAATTTTTCCAGAAAATTTGGCGAATCGGCCGAATCGAACTTTTCAAAAGTTCGCTAATCTCTATTGATTTTCCTCCCCAACAAGGATTAGGAAGGAAAAAACAGGCAACACCGGGTACTCAGCTAGTGTTCACTAAAGATGTGTTCTTGAATAACAAAGTTAGGTGTAGACAAAGATTAGCCATAGCATTAAAACCCCTAACCTGATATTGTGTAGGTCCCCTTGGGCCACCAAAACACCTCAGACCCAATGAGGCCTGGGCTCTATTGACCTGTGATATATCCTGTGGTATCTGGCAATGAAAAGTCAACAGGGGCGGACTGACTGGCCAGTCTGTTCGGACGTGGTCCAAGGGCCCGGCCGGGTAAAGGGCCCGCCACCGCGGCTACTGAGGATCCAGGACACTTGTCCCGAATCCCCCGGCAGACAGCACTGCTTTCTGCTGTATGTGCGGCTCACGCACATGCAGCAGAAAGCCTCCTCTATGTGCGAGCCGTATTTGTAGCCTACACAGAGAGGAGACGTGACCTCCAACCCCACGTAGTGCATCACTCATCGGCGCCTGCAATGCAGAGGATGGAAGACACGGGCCCCTGCTGCAGAGGAGAAGATCGCTGTGTGGGACATAATCAGGTGAGCATAATAATATTTTTTTTCATCTTGGGGAGGAGGGGGGACTCCTATACCTTATGTGGAGGGAACTCTGCTGCCTATACCTAATGTGGGGGGACTCTGCTGCCTATACCTTATGTGAGGGGACTCTGCTGCCTATACCTAATGTGGGGGGACTCTGCTGCATACACCTACTGTTGGGGGAATCTGCTGCCTACACCTACTGTTGGGGGACTCTGCTGCCTACACCTACTGTTGGGGGACTCTGCTGCCTATACCTACTGTTGGGGGACTCTGCTGCCTATACCTTATGTGGGGGAACTCTGCTGCCTATTCCTAATGTGTGAGCACTCTGCTGCCTATACCTAATGTGGGGTAACTCTGCTGCCTACCGAATGTGGGGGACTTCTGCTGCCTTGCAAATGTGGGGGACTACTATGTTCTATGTACTACTACTACTATGTATCTACTATATTCCTGACCTCATATATAACTTCTATACTGTGTCCTCATAAATGAATTGTATACTGTGCCCCATGAATGAATTCTATACTGTGCCAACATCAATGAAGGAATTAGATACTGTGCTCCTACATAAGACGCTTACCTGTCCGCTCCTGTGTCGTCCTTACTACATGCTGATCTAGCCTCACCTATCCCAGTCTGGCACTCAGATTTGGATGCGGGCAGCGTCATCACTGGTCCTCCAGTATCTGGTGACTAATAAGATGGCCCTGTGTATAAGGACAAATTTTAATAAAACTGTTGATATGTTCTCTTAACAGAACATGGAGTAAATTTCGTTATTTTTCTCCCTTTTGTAGCCTGATGCAACAATTTGCAGAATACCATATTTACATCCTAATGAGGGTTGTCTCTAGTCACTTCCTATTACATAGAAAAGGACTGGAAAGTATGGTTCACCTGTCACCTGACCATTTCTGTGTACATTATCTATGGTGCAGAGTGTAAAGTCCAATGTCTAGAAAATATTCATAGGAAATTGCAACAGTGACACATGTACAGAAACCTGTGGGGATTGCAGCATTTCTGCATAGAAGTCTTTAGTGGAAAATTTGCGCCAAAGTTTGCGTATTTTGTTTGGATTTTTGGAGTGCGATTATGCAAATTAAAGAAACAAAAAAATCAATATGATTAGAAATCTGCAGACACACTGGCCCTCATTTACGAAGACTGGAGTGTCGGTTAGGTTTTTTATTTCAGTGTACTCGTCTTTTTTTTCCTTGTGATTTACTAATCTGTCGCATGTGTCGTTTTTTTTTTTGTGTCGCACGATATTAAATTCTGTCGCACGGGAATAAAAAGTGTCGCACTGGAAAAATAAAAATGAAACCAAATAAATAAAGTAAAGTTACTCTGTACAGGGATGTAACTTTACATTCATGATTGTTAATGGGTTAACAACCCAAAAGTTTTTAAAAAATATATATATATATATATAAATAAAAAGAAATCTATTACATAATTTAATCATAAAAGCATTGAGGGGTTAAAAATGCTTTTAAAGTATAAAACAAGTAATGTAATCATGAACCACAATGGTCAGCTGTCCCTTCCTCAGAAACACTCAATTTTTCCATTTTCACTTGACCCCTGGGCTGTCGGTTTTGAGAGTTCAGAGTGATTTCACAATTACTCCGAGTGATTTTTCCATTTTGTCGGGTTAACGCCCATTTTTGAGCAAACCACGCCCATTTTGTAGGTTAAATTAAACTCTCCGAGTGTTTTTGAAAATGTAGGTTGTGCGCCTAAATTTTGGGCACAGATTTGGTCGCACGCGGGATGCGACCAAATTTTGGGCGCAATAACCGAGAAAAACCGTCGGTTCTCCTTTAGTAAATGAGGGCCACTGTGTATTCGCAAAAAAGTGTCAGAAAGTTAAACAGATTTGTACATTACTTCTATTAAAAAACATCTTAATCCTTCCAGTACTTATCAGCTGCTGTATGCTCCACAGGAAGTTCTTTTCTTTTTCTTTTTTTTTCTTTTTGTAATAAATGTATTGCAGTTACAAAAATACATACAGACAAATTACATATCATCAAAATATTATTCAAACATAACCCCCCCCCCCCACACACACACACACACACACACACACACACACATACACACACTCCTGTCAGAAGAGGGGGAAAAAAGTTATTTTCTCTCTGAATTTCTTTTCTGTCTGTCCACAGTTCTCTCTGCTAACACCTCTGTCCGTGTCAGGAACTGTCCGGAGCAGGAACAATTCCCCATAGCAAACCTCTCCTGCTCTGGACAGTTCCTGACATGGACAGAGGTGTCAGCAGAGAGAACTGTGGACAGACAGAAAGGAAATTAAAAAAGAAAAGAACTTCCTCTGTATTATACAGCAGCTGATAAGTACTGGAAGGATTAAGATGTTTAAATAGAAGTAATTTACAAATCTGTTCACCTTTCTGCCCCTTTAATTGAGTAATATGCAATATATACTGTATATTTATGTTGGCTATATACTGTATATATAACTTTTTCATGCATAGATTGACAGATGGAGAGCTTTCCCTTTTGTTGAAAGAAGGAAAACAGCAGTATATATACGAAATGTCAGAGCGCCATCTAGTGATAAGATACTGATACTGCATGAAACAACATTCCACATAGTGACCGGCATTAGCTTTACCAATCAGTGATGACCTGTTTGCCATGGAATGCTCTGTTAGTCTAAGTGTCTGCCAGTCTGTATAATACCAGGATCAGCTACACCTCTAGGCCAAGGCCTTGTCATTTGGAGCGTCACAAGGCAGACACCAGCTTCCCAAAAAAAGATCTCTCGATGTCAGAAGCAGGATCTGCTTGTGATAAGCCGATACAAAAATGAACCTAATCTGTATGAGATACCCCAGGCATAATGTCATGGATTACAACAGGTTTCACATTTGTGTCTTTTAATGCCAGGTTTAATGTTGGTGTAAGGCCGGGTTCACACCACGTTTTTGCAATACAGCTCCCGTATATGTTTTCAATTTGAAAACCGTACGGAACCATATTAAAAACCGTATGCATTGACTCTCCATTGAAAACCGTATACCAAAAGATGCATCAGGTTGTGTCCGTTTTGCATCTTGTACGGTTTTGTCCATTTTTTTTCCCGTACCCAAAACCGTAGCCTACGGGTACATTCACACCACGTTTTTGCAATACATTTCCCGTATCAGGTTTTTGATGAAAAACGGATTCCTCAAAACTGGACTATACTGTATCAAAACCTGTGTACAAATTTCAACCCATATACGGTTGAAAACCGGATACAGTTTGAAAAATGATGTCCGGTTGCATCCGTTTGTTAAGAAAAAAACGTATACATTTTTAACTTTTCATTCCATTTTGAATAAAGAAACAGTATTAACCGTATTGAAAACCGTATGCATTGAAAACTGTACGGTTTTGTCAGTTTTTTCCCGTACCCAAAACCGCAGCCTACCACGGTTTTTGGTCCGGGTGAAAAACTGTATTAAACTGTATACGTTTTTTTTTAAACATGGGAGCCAATGGGAATCGTACAGAACTGTATGTGCGTACGGTTCCATCCGGTTTTCACCATACGGTTTTTGACTTTGCACAGTTTTTTTTCTTGGAATATCAATCAAACAAGTAAAACTTTATTCATAATGGAGTGAAAAGTTAAAAACTTATAAGTTTTTTTCTTAAAAAACGGATGCAACCGGACATCATTTTTTTAACCCGTATACAGTTTTTAACAGTATACGGGTTAAAATTTGTACACACGTTTTGATACAGTTTAGTCAGGTTTTGAGGAATCTGTTTTTCATCAAAAACCTGATACAGGAAATGTATTGCAAAAACGTGGTGTGAACCCAGCCTAAGAGGAACGAACTGGGGAAGGTGATGAACCTTTGGCAGTCCAAACCAGGAGACTTGTTGACCCTTTGTAGTTCAAATCAAAGAACATGGTAAACCCTTGCTAGTCCATCCCAACTATGGAACGTGGTGATTCCTTTGTAACCCTAACTGGGGAATGTGGTGAACCCCTGGGAGTCAGAACCAGGGAAGGAGGTGAACCCTTGGTAAGGTGAGGGGTCCAGTAGTGACTAGGGTTGCCACCTGGCCGGTATTTTACTGGCACAGCCGGTATTTTGGCCTCCTGGTCGCTATTTTTATATAAAAAATAACAGCAATGCAATGGCCGGTATTTATCCAACCAATCCTCCAACTCCCAGAATGTTGCACCATATACTATACCAGTGTTTCCCAACCAGAGCGCCTCCAGCATCTCTATGGGAGAGCTGGAGATACATTAACGTTGTATCTTTGACTATTACATAGAGATACATGGAGCAGGCGTGATGGCCGGCGCTTCGTGCGGTGTTTGACGTGTCTGCATTCATGAAGAGAGCAGGGAGCCATACTGGAGATTGCGGGGGGTCCCAGGGGTCAGATAGGGAATAAGTGTAAGATCGGGGGGGTCCAACTGTTGGGACCCCCGCAACCTCACGCCCAGTGACCCGGCTCTCTGCATGAATGCAAGCGTGTCGACCACCGCACAAAGCGCTGGCTGACATGCCCGCTCCATGTATCTCTATGGGAGAGCTGGAGATACACGAACGCATTATCACAAAACTTGTATTAAAAAAATTATATATATATATATATATATATGTGGTAGCCCTTGGGGGGTGTATGGTAGTTGGGGAGTTGTTAATGTTAACCCTATAGTTCGTGACGCCAGGCTGAGGGCTAGTATGCTGAGGTAATTCTCCGGCCTATCGCCACCCTTCCCAGTAACGATAGGTGCATATATAAAAATGACTGAAGGTCCACAAGGTACTTGAACTTGGATAACTTTACTTAAATGCTTGCGGTACATCCAATGCACAATAACAGTCTCTGGAATACAGTCTCTATCTAGTGCAATGACTGACAGTTGTTGCGGACCTTGACTTCTCATGAAAGTCTCTGAATTAGGGAATATTGTGAAGATCCGTCTGGATTTAGGGGATAGATAAGGTCCGGTGATCTTGCAGAGTGTTTAGGGATTGACACACCCACAATTTAGCAGATATCAGCCGTCGCCGCAAGGCTCAGGCCTAAACTCACTGATGACAGCAGCGCAGATCCTTCTCCATCAACAGCCCACTAGGAAAGAGAGTGAGCAATGGCCGCCGCTCCCTTATATGGGCAGGGGCAGGGCCGTTTTTACTGGTCCAAGCAACTGTCACTCACCTTTACAAGGAGTGATGGGAGATAAACGTCACAGGAACCTCCAAAGGTCCTCAAGCACAAAACCATAGAGTTCACCTGGGTCACGTGACCCGCAGGTCCTGTTCCGCTATGCATAGGTAATTAACCATTTATATACACTTGTAGAATCCTATGTAAATACAAATCCTGAAGAATCACTAGACAACAAATACCCAAATGAGAGGCGACCAGGGGCGGGCTAGTTAAGAAGAACCCCGACGTCCTAGGGACTCTGGCTATGGGGACTTATATACAAAGCTACCGGATAGGATGCAGTACCGGGACACCACATAAATATATAGATATACCGTATTTTTCGTCATTTAAGACGCTCCGGCATATAAGACGCACCTAATTTTATAGGATAAAAATCTAGAAAATAAAGATTCTGAACCAAATACAATGTAAAGTATAGGACAGTGATCTTCAACCTGTGGACCTTCAGATGTTGCAAAACTACAACTCCCAGCATGCCCGGACAGCCGTTGGCTGTCCGGGCATGCTGGGAGTTGCAGTTTTGCAACAGCTGGAGGAAACACTCACCTTTACATAATACAACATAATATCCAACATGCTGGGAGTTGCAGTTCTCTTTGGGGCAGCTGCTGAGACACAGGCTGTATCATGGCATGCTGGGAGTTGTAGTAAGTAACTAACTGCAACTCCCAAATTTAATCCCTTAAGGACTCAGCGCATTTTCCCGTTAAAGGGGTACTCCGGTGGTCAACGTGTTTTTCCGTTTTTGACTTACCCTATTTGTTTTGTTTCATTTCTATTCTTGTTGTTTAGCCTACTCTTATTTCCGTTCTTTGTTTCCCCCACTTTGTTTTCCTATCTTTGCTTCTATTTCCTGTTTCTTGCTGTGCTGAAAACTACAAATCCCAGCATGCCACATTTTTTTTTTTTGTTTGTTTGTTCCGCCCTTTACCCATCCTACTATTTTCCCGGGTCGGCCCCCTTATACACAGTGCAATAATATAATCAGCCCTGGTTGGGATACACTGTCATACACACACAAAAGGGACTACAACTCCCAGCATGTGTCATTCAGGAGTCTTCAGTCTGTAGTATAACACCAGCATGCTGCCTCTGTAGTCTCCTGGGGGTTGTAGTTCACCACACCTCTGTAGGACATACACCAGTGTTTCCCAACCAGGGTGCCTCCAGTTGTTGCAAAACTACAACTCCCAGCATGCCCTGACAGCCTTTGGGCATGCTAGGAGTTGTAGTTTTGCAACAGCTGGAGGCACACTGGTTGGGAAACACTGGTGTAACATGATGTGTATGCTGAATAGGCTAGAACAGTGTTTCCCAACCAGTGTGCCTCCAGCTGTTGCAAATCTACAACTCCCAGCATGCCCAAAGTCTGTCCAGGGCATGCTGGGAGTTGTAGTTTTGCAACAGCTAGAGGCACACTGGTTTGTAAACACTAGCATACACACACACACAACAGGGACTACAACTCCCAGCATGTGTTATTCAGGAGTCCCCCCCTCCACCTTCACATATAGAGATCATTCCCAGTATGAGATTTATTCCCCTGCAGTCCATACATCCCTGGCCTGTGCACCTTCTCATCCTCCCCTTCAGATAACACTTATCTTCTCTGTGTTCCTTCTCCTGTGCATCCTTAGAATACAGAGCAGGGGGGAGGGGAGGTGAGGAGCTGTGTACTCAGATGGATGAGATGAGGGGGTGTGGCTTATTTTTCTCATGCAGACAGAGGGAAAAAAAAAAAGCTGTGACATCTTGTCCACCACAGACTCAGAACTACAGAACTTCCTGCCCAACAAACAGGTAAGAAAAACACATACATGCTGCCAAAACATATAACACATGTATATTGCAAAAAAAAACTAAACTGACAAAAAAGATGCCATATAGTCAAAAAAATTTACAACCCCCTTTAAGGACTCAAAACAATTTTAGTTTTTGCACTTTCGTTTTTTTTTCCTCCCCCCCTTCTAAAAATCATAACGCGTTCAATTTTGCACCTACAAACCCATATAATGACTTGTTTTTTGCATCACCAATTGTACTTTGTAATGACATCACTTATTTTATAACATAATCTGACAAAGAAAAAATTATTGTGGGGTGAAATGAAAATCAAAAATTGCCATTTTGCTACTTTTTAGGGCTTCCATTTCTACACATCGCACTTTTCGGTAAAAAAAATTACACCTTGTCTTTATTTTGTTGGTCCATACGGTTACAGGGATACCAAATTTATGCAGGTTTTATTTATTTTTACTACTTAAAAAAATATATAACTACATGCACCAAAATTTGTATGTTTAAAATTGTCATCTTCTGACCCATATAACTTTTATTTTTCCGCGTACGGGGCTGTATAATGGCTAATTTTTTTTTTTTTATTGGTACCATTTTTGTTTTGATGGAACTTATTGATAACTTTTCAAAAAATGGTATATGAAGTGACCAAAAATTCACATCGTCCGTGTAGTTTAGCTAACCTTATATTTTAATAGTTCAGACATTTACACACGTGGCGGTACCACATATGATTTTTTTTATTACATTATTTTCTTTATTTAAAAAAATAATATTCACATGTATCCTCTTTTTTTTTTTACACAAAAAAAAAAAAAAAAATTGGCCCCCACAGGGGGCTATACTATGCAATCTTTTGATTGCATACACTGATCAATGCTATGCCATAGCATTGCATTGATCAGTGTTCTCGACGCTCTGCTGCTCCAGCCTGCTGAGCAGGCTTGGAGCAGTAGATCGCCGATCGGATGACCAGGAGGCAGGTGAGGACTCTCCTGTCGTCCAGTTAGCTGATCGGGTCATCGCGATTCTGTTGTGTTAGTCCCGGTCAGCTCCGCTGAGCTGCAGGGATAGTTTCACTTTAATTGTGGCATCTAAAGGGTTAATGCCGGACATCGGCCCGATCGGCGGTACCTGGCATTAACCCTGGGCCCTGGCTGCTGATAGCAGACGGGACCCACGGTGTTGAAAGTGTTCTCGGTTTAAACCCCGTTAACGGGACTCAGGACGTACAGGTACGCCCTAAGTCCTTTAGGAATAGGGAACGGGGGTGTACCTGTACGCCCTGTGTCCTTAACCGGTTAATAAAAACTAAAAAAAATCAATCAAGAAGTCACATCAAAACAAAAAAGGTACTGGTAAAAACTACAAATCAGGGCGCAAAAAATTAGCCCTCTTACAGGCCGACATAAGGAGAAATAAAAAAAGTTATAGGGGTCAGAATAGGAAAAAAATTCCCCCCTATGTGTGTATCCTGTGATGTCACTCATATATAATTAATTGTGCAACATAGCATGGCCGGTATTTTTTTTATTTTTTTTTGCAAGAAAGGTGGCAACTAGAGATGAGCGAACTTACAGTAAATTTGATTCGTCACAAACTTCTCAGCTCGGCAGTTGATGACTTATCCTGCATAAATGAGTTCAGCTTTCCGGTGCTCCGGTGGGCTGGAAAAGGTGGATACAGTCCTAGGAAACAGTCTCCTAGGACTGTATCCACCTTTTCCAGCCCACAGGAGCACCTGAAAGCTGAACTAATTTATGCAGGAAAAGTCATCAACTGCCGAGCTGAGAAGTTCGTGACGAATCGAATTTACTGTAAGTTTGCTCATCTCTAGTGGCAACCCTAGTAGTGACCAACCCACTGGAGTGATGGAGCTGCAGGAAAACACAGTCAAAATAAAGACTTTGCTTTCCTAGAACTTATGTCACACTTTATAGACTTATAGGTGACCGGCTTGGTGGTCACGCAAACAAGGTTGGAAGCTGCAGCTGAGGAACAATGGGGGAGATTTATCAAAACCTGTTCAGAGGAAAAGTTGCTGAGTTGCCCATAGCAACCAATCAGATCGCTTCTTTCATTTTTCAGAGACCTATTCCAAAATGAAAGAAGTGATCTGATTGGTTGCTATGGGCAACTCAGCAACTTTTTCTCTGAACAGGTTTTGATAAATCTCCCCCCACAAATTATCTGCATCAATTTCAGTCTCTGTAGCTACACCCAGGACCTCTTCTAGTAATGTCCTTCTGAAAACCCCCTTTACAGTCTTTTGGGGGATCCACTCCTAAGCTGTCACCCAACCACTCTATCCCTCACAACTCATCTGTAACACCTTGGGGATCCTGTCTCCCTCTCAGGCCCTGTTTAGCTTTCTCTTAGCATTGGCCCTAATGCAAACTCTTCTCTTGACTATGTGCACATGGCAGCTATTTCATGGTCAGGTCCTTAGAATCTGGTCTTGGAGGAATCTTCAGAGGTCTTGATAAGGCAGGAAAATTTTGAGTTCAGATAGATGGATTTATATTAGATACATAGATAGATATTATATAGATAGATAGATAGATAGATAGATAGATATTAAATAGATAGATACCGGATTTTTCGCCTTACAGGACGCATCGGCGTATAAGACGCACCCAATTTATAGGTGCAAAATCAAAAAAAAATTAAGATTTTGAACCCAATAGTGGTCTTCAACCTGCGGACCTCCAGATGTTGCAAAACTACAACTCCCAGCATGCCCGGACAGCCGTTGGCTGTCCGGGCATGCTGGGAGTTGTAGTTTTGCAACATCTGGTGGTTCGCAGGTTTAGGACCACTGCATAGGAGGTAATACTCACATGTCCCCTCCGCTCCGGACCCGTCACCGCTGCCCTGGATGTCGCTCCATCGCTGTCGCCATGTCCCCGTCGCTCCGGAACGTCTCTGCTGCCGGCCGGGTATCCTCGCTCTCCGTCGCCCCCATCACGTCGTTACGCACGCCGACGCACGTACGCGACGACGTGATGACGAGGAAGGAGAGCGCCGGCCATACAGGGGATCCCTGAACGGAGAAGACACCGAAGAGGCAGGTAAGGTCCCTCCCGGTGTCCTGTAAGCACTAACCCGGCTATTCAGTCGGGCTGTTCGGCACCGCCGCGGTGAAATAGAAGCGGTCCCGAACAGCCCGACTGAACAGCCGGGTTAGTGTCACTTTCCCTTCAGACGTGGCGGTCAGCTTTGATCGCCGCATCTGAAGGCTTAATACAGGGCATCACCGCGATCGGTGATGTCCTGTATCAGTCGCGGGTCCCGGCCGTTGATGGCCGCAGGGAACGCCGTATAAGACGCACCGACTTTTTCCCCCCAGTTTTGGGGAAGAAAAAGTGCGTCTCTATACGGCGAAAAATACGGTAGGTAGATATGTGGCGTCCACTGGGTGTTAGTAGACATACCTTGAATACTTTGTGACGCCAGGGCACCGTTTATCTGAACCACAGTCCGAAGGTGGGTAGTAGCCCTCCTGGGCCAGACACTATGAGCCAATAAACACACCGACGTCAGGTTGTATCTTCATGGAGAATTTAGAAAATCAGCACATCTATGTATCTCCCCACTCTGGTAAAATACTTGAGTGGTGGAGATACATGGATGATGTCTTCCTTATATGGACTAGTTCAGTAATGGAACTATTATCTTTTCAGGAATATTTGAACAGCAGGGACCTGGACATCAAATTCACTCTAACTCATTCTACACAATAAATTCGTTTTCTAGATGTCATGGTGACGATTGAAAATGGACGACTCACTACGGACTTGTATACAAAGGAGACAGACAAGAACACTCTACTTAGGTATGACAGTTGTCACGGCCCGCCCCCATCAATACAAGTCTATGGGAAGGGGGCGTGGCAGTCGTCACGCCCCCTGCCATAGACTTGCATTAAGGGGACGGGCCGTGATGTCATGAGGGGCGGAGCCATGACATCACGCTGCTCCGTCCCCTGTATCGCCCGTCATTACACACAGAGCGAACTCGCTCTGTGCAGTAATGATGGCGGGGCGCCGTAACGGCGATCCCCGGGGTCCCCAGCAGCGGGACCCCAGGGATCCAACATCTTATCCCCTATCCTTTGGATAGGGGATAAGATGCCAGGGGCGGAGTACCCCTTTAAGGACAAATTAGTCACGGCAAACGTCTCAAAGAACACGGGTTTGACACAAAAATATTTGACAGTACAACAGAAAGGGAGTTATCCTTGCAGGACGTGTGTCAATTGTAAATATATGGTTAAAGGAAGTACCTTTATACATCCAGAGGCACACATTAGTTACCCATTCAGACACTATTTGACTTGTACATCTTCTTTTGTCATCTATGTCCTTTGGTGTCCATGTCGTCTCCTCTATGTGGGGGAGACCACATGGGACATGAGAACGAGACTGAATCAGCACAGATAGTCCATCAGAAAATGTAAGGTAGATTAACCTGTTCCGAAACACTTTGTAGAAAAAGGACACGGTGAGGGTGATCTCAAGTGTATGATCATTGATCTTATTCCACCCCTAAGACGTGAGGGGGAGAGACAGGGGTTACTGAAAAGACATGAATTGAAATGGATACACACTTTGAGTTCCTTAAAACCAAAGGGACTCAATGTTGAATTTAAGGTATCGGCTAGGGTGATGGGAAGATCTGATATAGCCTTAGTTGTGTGCGCCTACACATCTGTGTTTGTAGTACGAACTATATTCTAATTTGCTGATATATATTGGGACATTATTAAAGGGGTAGTCCAGTGGTGAAAAACTTATCCCCTATCCTAAGGATAGGGGATAAGTTTGAGATCGAAGGGGGTCCGACCGCTGGGGCCCCCTGCGATCTCTCCGTACGGGGGCCAGGCTCTCCGGCCAGATATCGGGTGTCAACCCCCGCACGAAGCGGTGGCTGACACGCCCCCTCAATACATCGCTATGGCAGAGCCGGAGATTGCCGAAGGCAGCGCTCCGGCTCTGCCATAGAGTTGTATTGAGGGGGCGTGTCGGCTGCCGCTTCATGCGGGGGTCGACAAGCCCCCTTCGCGCGGGCTGCCAGGGCCCCGTACAGGAGATCGCAGGGGGGCCCCAGCGGTCGGACCCCCCGCGATCTGCAACTTATCCCCTATCCTTAGGATAGGGGATAAGTTGTTCACCACTTGTTCACTACTGGACTTCTCCTTTTAACCCCTTAAGGACTCAGGGTTTTTCCGTTTTTGCACTTTCGTTTTTTCCTCCTTACCTTTTAAAAATCATAACCCTTTCAATTTTCCACCTAAAAATCCATATTATGGCTTATTTTTTGCGTCGCCAATTCTACTTTGCAGTGACATTAGTCATTTTACCCAAAAATGCACGGCGAAACGGAAAAAAAAATCATTGTGCGACAAAATCGAAAAAAAAACGCCATTTTGTAACTTTTGGGGGCTTTCGTTTCTACGCAGTGCATATTTCGGTAAAAATTACACCTTATCATTATTCTGTAGGTCCATACGGTTAAAATGATACCCTCACTGGACTATCTAAATTCTATGTGTCAGAAATGTCAATAAAAATAATGATTCTTTTCAGTATAAATTTTGCTTGATTTTTTTAGAGGGATGGTGGACCCTGTGTGTGAACAATAGGTGGTCACTAAGGGTTACAGCCTTTTTCACAAGTCTATATGTTTTACCTTTTCTTCTTTTTCTCTTTTTTTCCTCATCTACCTTATTTATCTTTATTTTATATATTTTTTTGTCTTTAATATTATTTATTTTATATATTTTTTATTTTTTCATTTTTTATTTATTTTTATTGTTTTATTTTTTATTTTATTATTTTTTTGTTATTTATTATTATTTTATTTCTATTATAATTATTTTGTTTATTATTTTTCAAACTTGAATAAATATCCCACTTGATTTAAGAAGGACTGTGAGGGCCATGATGGAGGGAGTAAGTCTGTAGAATGGACATAGCCTCCGTCTATTTGATGGGAGCAAGAACACAATGCAGCTACTGAGAACAGATTCTGACATTGAAGGGCCGGATCCCGTTCTCAGAATTTTCACCCTCAAAGATTATGTTTAAAAAATCAAAGTGGTGAAATAACTCTGTTGCTTTTGAGCACAAAAATGAATTTTATTTACATTTTATTTTTATTACTTTATTTTTATTTTTTATCATCTATATTTTTATTTCTATTATTCTTTCATTTGTTTGACTTCTATTTTCTCTCTACTGTTATCTAAATCTATTTAATTTTGTTTCAGTTACTGTAACTATTTTCTTTATATATCTTTCTTTTGTATCCATACAAAGATATGGGAACTAATATTGATGTGTGGGCAAATACCCATTCGAAAGATGGCTGGTGAGAACCTTAGGTGCCTTCCACGCATGCTCGAGTATTAGCATTGCGGGTTTCCATGACCACCAACACACACAGAGTCCTTCTGCCTCAGGAGCCGGAGATTACGTTCCGATGCGTGTGCGCACAGTATTTTTGATGCGGCACGCATGCGCCCTTCTTTTGTATACAAACAGCCTATACATGGAAATCTGGTGAGTGTGACGTCCTACCACCACTGTATTCTTTTGTTTTTAATTAGCACAGGGACGCGATTCATGATGTAATCAGTGTCCTATTTAAAGGGTACCTTTCATCAAAAAAACTTTTGATATATTATAGATTAATGTATGCAGAATAACTTTCCAATAGCATGTTATTAAAAAATATGCTTCCTTCTATTTAATTTTCCACTTTGAAAAAATGACCACTAGGGGTCTCCCTACCAGTCCTTTTTTTATAGATTTCAGACTTATGCTGGAGTCCTTAATCTCAGACTGCAGCCGGGACACAGACAAGCTCAACACTGCTCCATGGCAGTGAGCAGTGCTGAGTTTGTCTGTGTCCCGGCTGCAGTCTGAGATTTAGGACTCCTGCATGAGTCTGAAATCTATAAAAAAAAGGACTGGTAGGGAGACCCCTAGTGGTCATTTTTTCAAAGGAGAAAATTAAATAGAAAGAAGCATATTTTTTAATAACATGCTATTGGAAAGTTATTCTGCATACATTAATCTATAATATATCAAAAGTTTTTTTGATGACAGGTACCCTTTAAGGTGGGGATGTATTCTTTACACTGTATTCACTATATTTGAGTGGGAGGTATAAAATTATTGAATGAATTGTGCACATTGGTATTTTGACATAATGATGTTATACACTGTAATGGCTTGTGCTGATCTGTATGCACATTGTTTACACTTTATTGGCTTATTGATTTCACTGCTGATATCTAAGTGATATCCTTATATAAATGTAGTTAACACAGTTTGTACTAAGCTTGAGAAAGGCCAGGCGAGCTAGCAGAAACGTTGCTGTGACACTTTGTTGAATATGGAATACATTTTCACTTTTTTATGAAACCAAGAGTGCTGCGGATTTATCCTTGCTTTAGATAGATAGAAAGATAGATATGTGGCATCCACTGGGTGTTAGTAGACGTACCTTGAATACCTTGTGACGCCAGGGCACCGTTTATCTGAACCGCGGTCCAAAAGTGGGAAGCAGCCCTCCTGGGCCAGACACGATGAGCCAATAAACACTCCGATGTCAGGCTACGGTTAACTACTTTTACTGAGCTTGTGAAGTTGGTATAACACAAACAGCTGGCCTTAGTATGAGAGTGCAGCGTACCCCTTGCGAGCCTTGTTGCTAGTGTTGCTCGCGAATATTCGCAATCCTAAAATGGACAGAGAGGTCAGCAGAGAGCACTGTGCTCGTGAAGTCAGCAGACAGCTCTGTGTTTCAAACGGAAAAGAACTTCCTGAGGAGCATACAGCAGCTGATAAGTACAGGAAGGATTTTTTAATAGAAGTAATTTCCAAATCTGTTTAACTTTCTGGCACCAGTTGATTGAAAGAAAAAGTTTTTCACTGGAGTACCCCTTTAATGCTAAGTGAATCCAGCCTCCTAGTCACTTTTTCCTAGGCAACCCATTTTATTATATGTCATTTTCACAATGACCACTAGATGTCAGCACAATGTCATCACTTTCAACTGGAAAAATAATTGGCTGCATTATAGGCAACTTCTTCCCATTATCTTTAGAAAGCAAAAGTTTAAAGGGGTACTCCGCCCACAGACATCTTATCCTCTATCCATAGGATAGGGGATAAGATGTCTGTGGGCACGGAGTATCCCTTTAAAGGGGTACTCCAGTGAAAAACTATTTTTTTTAAATCAACTCATGCCAGCAAGTTAAACAGATTTGTAAATGACTTCTATTTAAAAAAAATCTTAATCCTTCCAGTACTTATCAGCTGCTGTATACAACAGAGGACGTTGTGTAGTTCTTTTCAGTCTGACCACAGAATTTTTCATACAAGAAATTTATAAATCTTTCTGACACCAGCTAATTGGAAAAAAAAATGTTTTACTGGAGTACCCCTTTAAAATTATTTATGAGAACTTCAAATAAGAACAAAAGATATGAATAGACATCACATACAGACCATAAAAAGAAACAGCACCACCCTGTGCCCAATTTGTGTACAGTATTACTGTTAGGATTCGGCAGGCTGGATGTGGATCCTCTGTGTCAGCGAGGGATTGGCGTGGACCGTGTCGGTGGACCGGTTCTAGGTTGCTACTGGTATTCACCAGAGCCCGCCGCAAAGCGGGATGGTCTTGCTGCGGCGGTAGCAACCAGGTCATATCCACCAGCAACGGCTCAACCTCGCTGACTGCTGAGAAGGCGTGGGACAGAAGGACTAGACAGAGGCGAGGTCAGACGTAGCAGAAGGTCAGGGCAGGCGGCAAGGTTCGTAGTCAATGGAGATAGCAAGAGGTCAGGAACACAGTAATGGCAAACACAGTAAACGCTTTCTCTAGGCACAAGGGCAACAAGATCCGGCTAGGAAGGGAAGGGGAAGTGAGGTTATTTAGACAGGTGCATAGGTGGAAGCTAATCAGACAGATTGGGCCAGGCACCAATCATTGGTGCACTGGCCCTTTAAATCTTAGAGAGCTGGCGCGCGCGCGCCCTAAGGAGCGGAGCCGCACGCGCCAGGACGTGACAGCCGGGGACCGGGACAGGTGAGTGACTTGGGGTGCGATTCGCGAGCGGGCGCATCCCGCTATGCGAATCGCATCCCCACCGGCAATGTCAGTGCAGCGCTCCCGGTCAGTGGGTTTTTACCGGGGTGCTGCAGAGAGAGGAACGCCGCGAGCGCTCCGGGGAGGAGCAGGGACCCGGAGCGCTCGAAGTAACAATTACAACATGTCTCAATTTACTTCAATGGAACTGAGCTGCAATATAACACACAACCTAAGGACAGGGGTGGCGCTGTTTCTGGAAAAAAAAAATCTACTCTGTTTTTCTAATCCTGGATAGCCTCTATAAATTTTACATCTGAGATCGTTTTTATGTTTATGTGACTGACATCATTTTATAGAGAATTCTTTATAGAAGGGAAAATGACTTGGACTATTGTGAAAAAAACAACATGGGTGCGCCCCTAGTGAGGACTGCTCGGGTTTGCTGATAAAGGTAAAAAGCTTAGGGTCCTTACCCTTAGGTGTTGCGCTCCGGGCACAACACGTACAGTAGCGTCTGGAGAGAAAGGTGCAGGATAGCCACCACGGGGAACTCCTGGGAATGATGTCAGCCAGTCCGGTAGAGGCATTATATGGTACAATGGAAAATGATTCCCCTGAATAAAGGCGCTTCTCCCGATGGATATAATGAGGATGTTTTTATTGCAACGCGTTTCAATCCCGAACTGGGATCTTCATCAGGCCTGAGAGAGAAGCGGGAGAAGCGCCTTTATTCAGGGGAATCATTTTCCATTGTATCGTATTGGACTATTGTGAGGCTACTGGATATCCCAAAGCTTTTCTATAGCACTGTGATATGGAATATTTGCAAGACGGCTCAACTGTATGTGTTAATAGATCAAAGTGCGAAAGCAGCCGGCTATGCTAGAAGCACCAACACTTGGAACAATGTAGGGGTATGAATTACATACACTGTATACTGATATATCAGCTTTAGGCCCCTTTCACACTGCCGGTATGCTCCGTCAAATTCGTCCGTCAAACTCCCTTTTTTTTTTTTTTTTTTTTTTTTTGCAGTTTGCCGACCCCATTGTATTCTATAGCTGCCGTTATTTTCAGAGGAAAAAGACGGTGAAAGCACTATTTTCTCTCCAGCCTTTCTCAATCCTAAAATAACAGGCTTCACACTGCAGGAGACAGCCAGCAGTGTGAACGTAGCCTTAGAACCAAAGAAAGAATAGGCTTCCAGCTCCAAAATGAAATAAAATTGCATCACTGAGAAAGCAGACGCATTTCAAACACTTTCCTTAATGGTGGAAAACTTTTTTTTTTATGAACTGGTGCCAGAAAGTTAAACAGATTTGTAAATGACTTCTATTAAAAAATCTTTACCCTCCCAGTACTTTTTAGCAGCTGTATGATACAGACAAAATTCTGTTCTTTTTCAATTTCTTTTTTGTCTTGTCCACAGTGCTCTCTGCTGACACCTGATGCCCGTATCAGGAACTGCTCAGAGCAGGAGAAAATCCCCATAGCAAACCTATGCTGCTCTGATCAGTTCCTGACATGGACAGAGGTGTCAGCAGAGAGCACTGTGGACAAGACAAAAAAGAAATTCAAAAATAACAGAATTTCCTCGGTAGCATACAGCTGCTAAAAAGTACAGGAAGGGTAAAGATTTTTTAATAGAAGTAATTTACAAATCTGTTTAATTTTCTGGCACCAGTTGACTTATAAAGACCTATAAAAAAAATATTTTCCACTGGAGTACCCCTTTAATCATAGATTTATGAAAACTTTATAGAGCTATGCATTCAGTTATGTCCAGTTATACTCAGTTATGTCCATTTATATTTAGTTATGTCCAGTTATACTCAGTTATGTCCAGTTATACTCAGTTATGTCCAGTTATATTTAGTTATGTCCAGTTATACTCAGTTCTGTCCAGTTATACTCAGTTATGTCCGGTTATATTCAGTTATGTCCAGTTATACTCAGTTATATCCATTTATATTTAGTTATGTCCAGTTATACTCAGTTATGTCCAGTTATATTTAGTTATGTCCAGTTATACTCAGTTATGTCCGGTTATATTCAGTTATGTCCAGTTATACTCAGTTATATCCATTTATATTTAGTTATGTCCAGTTATACTCAGTTATGTCCAGTTATATTTAGTTATGTCCAGTTATACTCAGTTATGTCCAGTTATATTTAGTTATGCCCATTTTTATTCAGTTATGTCCAGTTATATTCAGTTATGTCCAGTTATACTCAGTTATGTCCAGTTATATTTAGTTATGTCCAGTTATACTCAGTTATGTCCATTTATATTCAGTTATGTCCGGTTATATTCAGTTATGTCCAGTTATATTTAGTTATGTCCAATTATATTCAGTTATGTCCAGTTATATTCAGTTCTGTCCAGTAATATTTAGTTATGTCCAGTTATACTCAGTTATGTCCAGTTATATTTAGTTATGTCCAGTTATACTCAGTTATGTCCAGGTATATTTAGTTATGTCCAGTTTTACACAGTTATTTCCATTTATATTTAGTTATGTCCAGTTATACTCAGTTACGTCCAGTTATATTCAGTTATGTCCAGTTATACTCAGTTATGTCCAGTTATATTTAGTTATGTCCAGTTATACTCAGTTATGTCCATCTATATTTAGTTATGTCCAGTTATACTCAGTTATGTCCATTTATACTCAGTTCTGTCCAGTTATATTCAGTTATGTCCAGCTATACTCAGTTCTGACCATAATATTCAGTTATGTCCAGTTATATTCAGTTGTGTCCAGTTATACTCAGTTATGTCCATTTATATTTATTTATGTCCAGTTATATTCAGTTATGTCCGGTTATATTCAGTTATGTCCAGTTATATTCAGTTATGTCCAGTTATATTCAGTTATGTCCAGTTATACTCAGTTATGTCCAGTAATATTTAGTTATGTCCAGTTATATTTATTTATGTCCAGTTATACTCAGTTATGTCCAGTAATATTTAGTTATGTCCAGTTATATTTATTTATGTCCAGTTATACTCAGTTATGTGCATTCAGTTTTGTATGAGAAGAAACAATAGAGTGCTTACTTAGGCCCCTTTCACACTACCGTTATGCCCCGTCAAATACGGCCGCCAAACTCCCTTTTTTTTTTGCAGTTTGACAGCTGTAATTTTGCCGGGTCATAATGGCCAATAACGGGTCCCGATGGACCCCATTATAGTCAATGGGGTCCGTCGGGCACCGTTATTTTCAGAGAGAATAGCCGGAGAAAAAGATGGTGCAAGCATTATTTTTTTTCTCCGGCTATTCTCGATCCTAAAATAACAGGCTTCACACTGCCGGAGATGCGCTGTGGGGGGCAGATAATGCTATATGTCTGCCCAGTGCATCTATATACATATACCAGTGCATCTATATACACATACCAGTGCATCTATATACATATACCAGTGCATCTATATACACATACCAGTGCATCTATATACATATACCAGTGCATCTATATACACATACCAGTGCATCTATATACATATAATCCTCTGTGTCAGCGAGGGATTGGCGTGGACCGTGTCGGTGGACCGGTTCTAGGTTGCTACTGGTATTCACCAGAGCCCGCCGCAAAGCGGGATGGTCTTGCTGCGGCGGTAGCAACCAGGTCATATCCACCAGCAACGGCTCAACCTCGCTGACTGCTGAGAAGGCGTGGGACAGAAGGACTAGACAGAGGCGAGGTCAGACGTAGCAGAAGGTCAGGGCAGGCGGCAAGGTTCGTAGTCAATGGAGATAGCAAGAGGTCAGGAACACAGTAATGGCAAACACAGTAAACGCTTTCTCTAGGCACAAGGGCAACAAGATCCGGCTAGGAAGGGAAGGGGAAGTGAGGTTATTTAGACAGGTGCATAGGTGGAAGCTAATCAGACAGATTGGGCCAGGCACCAATCATTGGTGCACTGGCCCTTTAAATCTTAGAGAGCTGGCGCGCGCGCGCCCTAAGGAGCGGAGCCGCACGCGCCAGGACGTGACAGCCGGGGACCGGGACAGGTGAGTGACTTGGGGTGCGATTCGCGAGCGGGCGCATCCCGCTATGCGAATCGCATCCCCACCGGCAATGTCAGTGCAGCGCTCCCGGTCAGTGGGTTTTTACCGGGGTGCTGCAGAGAGAGGAACGCCGCGAGCGCTCCGGGGAGGAGCAGGGACCCGGAGCGCTCGAAGTAACAATTACAACATGTCTCAATTTACTTCAATGGAACTGAGCTGCAATATAACACACAACCTAAGGACAGGGGTGGCGCTGTTTCTGGAAAAAAAAAATCTACTCTGTTTTTCTAATCCTGGATAGCCTCTATAAATTTTACATCTGAGATCGTTTTTATGTTTATGTGACTGACATCATTTTATAGAGAATTCTTTATAGAAGGGAAAATGACTTGGACTATTGTGAAAAAAACAACATGGGTGCGCCCCTAGTGAGGACTGCTCGGGTTTGCTGATAAAGGTAAAAAGCTTAGGGTCCTTACCCTTAGGTGTTGCGCTCCGGGCACAACACGTACAGTAGCGTCTGGAGAGAAAGGTGCAGGATAGCCACCACGGGGAACTCCTGGGAATGATGTCAGCCAGTCCGGTAGAGGCATTATATGGTACAATGGAAAATGATTCCCCTGAATAAAGGCGCTTCTCCCGATGGATATAATGAGGATGTTTTTATTGCAACGCGTTTCAATCCCGAACTGGGATCTTCATCAGGCCTGAGAGAGAAGCGGGAGAAGCGCCTTTATTCAGGGGAATCATTTTCCATTGTATCGTATTGGACTATTGTGAGGCTACTGGATATCCCAAAGCTTTTCTATAGCACTGTGATATGGAATATTTGCAAGACGGCTCAACTGTATGTGTTAATAGATCAAAGTGCGAAAGCAGCCGGCTATGCTAGAAGCACCAACACTTGGAACAATGTAGGGGTATGAATTACATACACTGTATACTGATATATCAGCTTTAGGCCCCTTTCACACTGCCGGTATGCTCCGTCAAATTCGTCCGTCAAACTCCCTTTTTTTTTTTTTTTTTTTTTTTTTTGCAGTTTGCCGACCCCATTGTATTCTATAGCTGCCGTTATTTTCAGAGGAAAAAGACGGTGAAAGCACTATTTTCTCTCCAGCCTTTCTCAATCCTAAAATAACAGGCTTCACACTGCAGGAGACAGCCAGCAGTGTGAACGTAGCCTTAGAACCAAAGAAAGAATAGGCTTCCAGCTCCAAAATGAAATAAAATTGCATCACTGAGAAAGCAGACGCATTTCAAACACTTTCCTTAATGGTGGAAAACTTTTTTTTTTATGAACTGGTGCCAGAAAGTTAAACAGATTTGTAAATGACTTCTATTAAAAAATCTTTACCCTCCCAGTACTTTTTAGCAGCTGTATGATACAGACAAAATTCTGTTCTTTTTCAATTTCTTTTTTGTCTTGTCCACAGTGCTCTCTGCTGACACCTGATGCCCGTATCAGGAACTGCTCAGAGCAGGAGAAAATCCCCATAGCAAACCTATGCTGCTCTGATCAGTTCCTGACATGGACAGAGGTGTCAGCAGAGAGCACTGTGGACAAGACAAAAAAGAAATTCAAAAATAACAGAATTTCCTCGGTAGCATACAGCTGCTAAAAAGTACAGGAAGGGTAAAGATTTTTTAATAGAAGTAATTTACAAATCTGTTTAATTTTCTGGCACCAGTTGACTTATAAAGACCTATAAAAAAAATATTTTCCACTGGAGTACCCCTTTAATCATAGATTTATGAAAACTTTATAGAGCTATGCATTCAGTTATGTCCAGTTATATTTAGTTCTGTCCAGTTATACTCAGTTCTGTCCAGTTATACTCAGTTATGTCCGGTTATATTCAGTTATGTCCAGTTATACTCAGTTATATCCATTTATATTTAGTTATGTCCAGTTATACTCAGTTATGTCCAGTTATATTTAGTTATGTCCAGTTATACTCAGTTATGTCCGGTTATATTCAGTTATGTCCAGTTATACTCAGTTATATCCATTTATATTTAGTTATGTCCAGTTATACTCAGTTATGTCCAGTTATATTTAGTTATGTCCAGTTATACTCAGTTATGTCCAGTTATATTTAGTTATGCCCATTTTTATTCAGTTATGTCCAGTTATATTCAGTTATGTCCAGTTATACTCAGTTATGTCCAGTTATATTTAGTTATGTCCAGTTATACTCAGTTATGTCCATTTATATTCAGTTATGTCCGGTTATATTCAGTTATGTCCAGTTATATTTAGTTATGTCCAATTATATTCAGTTATGTCCAGTTATATTCAGTTCTGTCCAGTAATATTTAGTTATGTCCAGTTATACTCAGTTATGTCCAGTTATATTTAGTTATGTCCAGTTATACTCAGTTATGTCCAGGTATATTTAGTTATGTCCAGTTTTACACAGTTATTTCCATTTATATTTAGTTATGTCCAGTTATACTCAGTTACGTCCAGTTATATTCAGTTATGTCCAGTTATACTCAGTTATGTCCAGTTATATTTAGTTATGTCCAGTTATACTCAGTTATGTCCATCTATATTTAGTTATGTCCAGTTATACTCAGTTATGTCCATTTATACTCAGTTCTGTCCAGTTATATTCAGTTATGTCCAGCTATACTCAGTTCTGACCATAATATTCAGTTATGTCCAGTTATATTCAGTTGTGTCCAGTTATACTCAGTTATGTCCATTTATATTTATTTATGTCCAGTTATATTCAGTTATGTCCGGTTATATTCAGTTATGTCCAGTTATATTCAGTTATGTCCAGTTATATTCAGTTATGTCCAGTTATACTCAGTTATGTCCAGTAATATTTAGTTATGTCCAGTTATATTTATTTATGTCCAGTTATACTCAGTTATGTGCATTCAGTTTTGTATGAGAAGAAACAATAGAGTGCTTACTTAGGCCCCTTTCACACTACCGTTATGCCCCGTCAAATACGGCCGCCAAACTCCCTTTTTTTTTTGCAGTTTGACAGCTGTAATTTTGCCGGGTCATAATGGCCAATAACGGGTCCCGATGGACCCCATTATAGTCAATGGGGTCCGTCGGGCACCGTTATTTTCAGAGAGAATAGCCGGAGAAAAAGATGGTGCAAGCATTATTTTTTTTCTCCGGCTATTCTCGATCCTAAAATAACAGGCTTCACACTGCCGGAGATGCGCTGTGGGGGGCAGATAATGCTATATGTCTGCCCAGTGCATCTATATACATATACCAGTGCATCTATATACACATACCAGTGCATCTATATACATATACCAGTGCATCTATATACACATACCAGTGCATCTATATACATATACCAGTGCATCTATATACACATACCAGTGCATCTATATACATATAACCCTGCAGCGCTATGAATGAAAAGTACATCTATTAGCAGTGAATAGTGCCAGCAGCGGGGGATATATATATATATATATATATATAATGCGCTGACGGTGGCCATATCTTTATTAATGCGCTGGGGGGGGGCTAGATGTATAGGCTATATGTCTAACCCACCCCCCCCCCCCCCCACACACACACACACACACACAGTGTTTTAATATACATATGGCCCCCACTGCCCCTTTCATTTTAAAAACCCCGCGGAGAGCCCTGAATGGCCGGTACTGAGGAGCCATTCAGGGCTCCCCACGGGGGTTTTAAAAATGAAAGTTAAAACATGCCGCCCGCTCCCCTGCTTAATAACTTCAGATCGCATTGGGTCTCAGAAAAGAAACCCGGTGTGATCAATCCCTCGGCCTCTGTACTACAACCCCCAAAATGGAACAGACTCTTTTCCATGATGGGGGTTGTAGTACAAACACTAATGTAGCCTCCCCAGCTGTCTGCAGACTCCCGCAGCCGGGGAATTACTACTCACATCATGGAAACAAGTCTGTTCCATGATGGGAGTGGTAGTAGTCCCTCAGCACTGCAGGAGTCGGCTGATGTCACCTCTTCTGAGCATGCTCAGAAGTAATAACGGATATTTTAAATCAGGTGCAAACGGATGACATAAAGGCTCATCCGTTTGCCATAGACTTCAATGTTAAAAATAACGTCCGTTAATTTATCCGTTTCTTGTGACGGAAAAAAAATGAGTGCATGTTCAGTTCATTCTTCCGTCACAACTAACGTCCGTTATTCATGACGGACTATAACGGGTCATAATGGGTAATCAAAAAATCCCATAGACTTTAATGGGATTTTGTAACGGACGTTTAACATCCTTTTTTAAAGCTTTTCTAACGGACGTTTATAACAGATCTTTTAACGGACACATTTTATAGTGTGAAAGCAGCCTAAGGCTTTATGGAAACACATGGCAGCACATGTATGCCAAAAAGTAAAAAAATTTAAATGGTGTCTAAAAAGTCAAAGCCATAATAAAATAGGGCAAAAGCACCAGAAAACAGGCACAAAACCTTTTGTATATCCCCCCCCCCCCCCCCCCCCCCACCCTTTGCGTATTGCTGTACAGACCTTATAGTAACCATGGCTGCTTGACATCATACCTGTGTTTATTTACACATTTTTCACTAGGTGTCGCTAAGCTTCTATTTTGAAATCATCGTATAGGAACCTGAAACCAATGCAGGATGTTCACTTCAAAGTAGGCAGGAAAAAGGATAAGGGAACCGTAGCCTTTAGAATATTTTCTACTTACATGTGTTTTCCCAGAAAATACCTTATGGCATCAGCTGGTGTTCCACAAGTGATCCTGAGAGAAGGTTGCTGGGCATGGATCTCTATTTGTGTCTAACCTACTGAGATCATGTACATTTCTTAGGCTGATTTCACATATGTTCGGTGTCTGGCTTAGTAAACCCAGCCTAATCGCCGCAACTGATGCCACAACTTATGACAAAAGTGCATGAGTTGGTATTAGTTGTTTAGGATCCGGCGTTCATTATTGTTCATGCCGGACAGAGGAACCCAGCAAGATGTGTTCCCTTGTCCGGCCCCAATGTGTTGTGTTATTTTTTTTTATTACTTTACTTTCTTAGTAATGAAAGCTGTCTTATAGACGGAATCCATTACTAAGCTGGGCTTAGCGTTAGCCACAAAACAGCTAGCGCTAACCCCCAATTATTACCCCGGTACCCACCGCTACAGGGGTGCCGATACCAACAGGCCCGGAGCGTCAAAAATGGCGTGCCTAGGTGGTAACAGACGGGTGTTATTTAGGCTGGAGAGCGCCAGTAACAATGGTCCTATCCCACACTGGTATTGTCAGGCTGTGGCTGATTGGTTGGTATTTGGCTGAGAATAAAATGAGGGGGAACCCTATGCTTTTTTTTTGCATAAATAATTAAATATAAAAAAAACGCATAGGGTCCCCCCTATTTTTATTCTCAGCCAATTACCAACCAAGCAGCAACAGTCTGACATTACTAGGGTGGGCTAGGACCATTGTTACTGGCCCTCCCCAGCCTAAATAACACCAGCAAGCTGTGGGCCTGTGGGTACCAGGGTAATAATTGGGGGTTAGCGCTGTTTTTGTGGCTAATGCTAAGCCCAGCTTAGTAAAGGATTTCGTCGCTTAGACAGCTTCCACTACTAAGCCTGTAAAGTAAATAAAAAATAAAAAAATCACAACACGTTTAAAAAAAATTTATTCCAAAAAAACACTCCCCCACAAGCCCTCGTTAACCATTTTATTAACATTAAACAAAGAAAAAACACTGGTCATCGACGTAGTCCACCGAATACGAAGGAGTCCACAGGATACACGGATCTGAAATAAGAAGGAAAAAAAACACGAAAAATAGATGAATACATTTATTGTAGAAACATAGAATGTGTCGGCAGATAAGAACCATTTGGCTCATCTAGTCTGCCCAATAATCTGAATACTATGAATAGTCCCTGGGCCTATCTTATATGAAGGATAGCCTTATGCTTATCCCATACATGTTTAAACTCCTTCACTGTATTTGCAGCGACCACTTCTGCAGGAAGGCTATTCCATGCATCCACTACTCTCTCAGTAAAGTAATACTTCCTGATATTACTTTTAAACCTTTGCCCCTCTAATTTAAAACTATGTCCTCTTGTGGTAGTTTTTCTTCTTTTAAATCTCCTCTCCTCCTTTACCGTGTTGATTCCCTTTATGTATTTAAAAGTCTCTATCATATCCCCTCTGTCTCTTCTTTCTTCAAGCTATACATGTTAATTAACCTTTCCTGGTAAGTTTTATCCTGTAATCCATGTACTAGTTTAGTATCTTCTCTGAACTCTCTCTAGAGTATCTATATCCTTCTGGAGATATGGTCTCCAGTACTGTGCACAATACTCCAAGTTAGGCCTCACCAGTGTTCTGTACAGCGGCATGAGCACTTCTCTCTTTCTACTGCTTATACCTCTCCCTATACATCCAAGCATTCTGCTAGTGTTTCCTGCTGCTCTATTTCATTGTCTTCCTACCTTTAAGTCTTCTGAAATAATTACTCCTAAATCCCTCTCCTCAGATACTGAGGTCAGGACTGTGTCAAATAATCTATATTCTGCCTGAGGGTTTTTACTCCCCAGGTGCATTGTCACTTGCTCACACATCTCCCGCTGCATGACTACAACTCCCAGCATGCCCTTACATGCTGGGAGCTGTTCTGCAGCGGAGGAAGGTGACAAGCTTGTCACTCGCCTGCACCGCACAACTACAACTCCCAGCATGTCCTTACTGTAAAGGCATGCTGGAGTTGTAGTCGTGCAGCGCAGCGGGTGACAAGCAAGCCAGATAAGAAAATCCCTGTAATTTCATATTTCCCTCCGAGTCTGTGACACTGACCCAGCGGGAAATATGAAATTACAGTGAACTCCGCGGCGCCGTAGCAAAGGGAGTCCAGGCTGACATAACACTGCAGCAGCCCAGGACTCCCGCAGCCAGGCCAGAAGATGTGCAGGAGCTGTCCCTGCCCTCCCTCAGTGTACACCACAGTGCTGAGGGATGGCAGGGACGGCTTCTGAATATCTCCCGGTCTGGCTGCAGGAGTCCCGGGTGGCTGCAGAGTTATGCCAGGCCAGGCACCTTATGTCGGCGCTGCGGAGTTAACCCTGGCTGTGCTCCGGCAGGCTCAGGTTCAAGCTGCGGGTTTTCCTGGACTGCGGTGCCTGTAAAGCATTGAAAGCATGCTGAGTGACGATAGCTGCCGGCTCCTTTTCTGCGTGGCATAAGGGACGTCACCGGTGCTACGCCCACTTTCACCCACTGCGGCTGCAGGGAATGACGTCCTTAACGCCGCGCAGAGAAGGAGCCTGCACTTTCAATGCTTTACAGGCACCTCAGTCCCAGAAGACCCGCAGCCTGCCGGAGCGCGCCCGGGTGAGGTAAAATAAAATAAAAAAAATAAAAAATGCCGGGGAGAAAAGCCAGGGAGAAAGGGGGAGAAAAGCCGGGGAGAAAGGGGGAGAGCTATGATAGGTGTCATCCCACACCACCAAATACCTTTTCAATCCCCTACTGTAATATCAAAGTTCTCTCATGGCTTTTCTCTGTTCGTATAGTCGGTCCAACATATGGAAGGTGGAATTCCAACGCGTGGAAACGTCGCAATTTCGATAATTAAACTATGTTGGGGGATACCGTTCTGATGCTGCAGCTCAAGGATGGTCTGCTTTGTGGTGTGGCTGTGGTGGCTGTGCAGGAACCACATTCACCCAGTGGGCCATAAAGGACATGTATTGTCCCTGACCGTAGTTACAGCTCCACACGTCGGTGCTGCCGTGCACTTTGGTACACTCCGACAGGCTCAAGGACTAGCCCACCTTCTGTTCAACAAACTTATGCAGGGCTGGTACCGCTTGGCACAAGCCATCAGTTCTCTGAAAGGTGCAAAGTCCACCACTTGAAAAGGGAGGGACTGCAACACCAGCAACTTGGACAAGAGCACATTCAGCTTCTGCGCCATTGGATCAGTGGGCGCATACTGTTGTTTCTTGGACATCGCTTCGCCGACGGATTGCTGGCGGAATGAATGACTCAAAGTAGGAGGAACAGGAGCATCTGGAGCAACAGAAGATGGGTATGACAGAGAGCTCCCTTCGGCTGAGGTGGTGGAGCCTTGGCTGGCTGAAACAGGGAGCGTCGTGCCACTGGGTGATGCAGCAGGCTGGACCACCACATCGGAGCCACGGTTCTCCCAGGCCGCTTAATGGTGAGGCTGCATATGTTGACGCAGGGCCATGGTGCCAACATTGGGACCCTGGCCATGCTTCATCTTCTGCCAACACATCATGCATGTGGCCAGGTTAACCCCTTAACGACCACGGACATAAATGCACGTCCTGGTTTGGCGGTACTTCGCGCACCAGGACGTACATTTACGTCCTGTGTATGACCGCGAGCATTGGAGCGGTGCTCACGTCATACACCGCAGCACCACTGGTAATGGCCGACATCTGCGATAGCGCGGATG